>NC_038243.2:7855446-7932112 GCF_000004515.6 Glycine max | reverse complement strand
CTCTATTGTTCCTAGATTGCTCTTTGAATTTGACACATGTCATTATATTTTCAAGATTTACCCATTTGGGATTTAAATTTTTTAAATTGAGAAATAGAGAATAAATTGAATATGCAATAAAAAAATAAAATGAAAAATTTAAATTATTAAATGAAAAAATAATGAACTAATTGTGTACTTTGTTTATTTTATTAATATACACTTTATCATATTTAAAACTTTTAACTTTTAATTAACAATCATAATTTAATATTTGATCTTTTTTTATAGTGCTCCTTATTTTAGCAGCTTCAAATCCTTATGATTGTAAATTGTAATCAAATGATTGGATACATTTGATTAATATATTGAAGTTAAGATTAAATGATTTGGATAATACTCAAGTTGAATCTTTGGTGAAAATAATTTTTGACCATATTTTATTTATGTCCCGACCAAACTTTAGATTAGTTAGTCTTTTCCAAAAAAAAAAAAAAATTCCTGGAATTGTTACCTTTTAATCATATTAAGAACATGCGGTACGGACTAACTGTTAAGCCTGAATAGGAGCAGCAAATGCGACCCGTTTAGGGTTGAGATGGTTAATATTTGTTGGTCCATGTTACGAGTGGCCCGTTCACGGAATGTTCATATTTGGATAAGAAAAACATATTTAAGACAACAAAATAAATAAATAAAGAAAGCTAGATTAAAATACCAAGTTCACTATTTCAAACGAGAAAATCATAGGTCTCACTACAACTACACCAAGATATGCTCCGCATAAATTAGTAGTTTATTTAATATATCAAGTAAATGTTATAAGGACAAAAGATTTAAGGGAAAAAAAAAAGAGTACAAGTTGCATTTCTCCTACTCTCTTGTAAATGAACGGCACTTAAGTTGAGCATTTATGGGTTCGGTAATAATAGATATCATATATATATATATATATATATATATATATATATATATATATATATATATATATATTATTACATTCAGTAAAGACTTGAAATGTGATATTATAACAATCACTGTAAATGCTTTTAATATGAAAAACACTTGTACAGTATAAGGTTTTCGTTGTGCGTTTTTTTTATTAGAAAAAAAGATATGCAAGAGCATTACAATAGAAAAAGAAACTCCAACTAGGTATATATTATTATATGGCAATCTCATTTATCATTTGTGTATTAATTTTAAAATTATAATTTTTTAATTTTTTATATTTAATCCCTAAAAAATAATGCTTTAGCTCCTCTTCTATCATTTATCATAGACAAAATATCATAATTTTATATTAAAAATTATTTATATTTTTATTCTTTATTAATATACTAACTTATAGTTTTTATTTTTTTTAGAATTTGAGTTTTAATTTGTTTAAATAAGCTCTTATAAACGGCTTGCCTCTCCTCCGACCTTCTTTTCTCTGCAATTCTATTACCAAGTTGGCAAAGATGAGTTTAAATGGAAGAGAAAAACAACGAACTATATATCATTGCATACGTGATAAAACTTGTCATTGGCTGATTCAGTTTGGTTTCTAAACTCTAATTGCACTACTTTTGAGTAGAAATGAACCACATCATTTGAGAAGAAAAGCTAAATTGTTAATGAACCGATAAATATGGTTCAGTTGCCTGTGATTTAAGTAAACTTGGTTTTTGGTTTAGTTTCCCATCCCCTAGGAAAATGCTAAATTACACTAACAGAGACAAATACATTTGAATGGTGAATTTTTTATTTTATGTTTCTACCCCTTGCTTTCCATCAAACATAAATAATCACTTGTTATTTCTTATTTCTGTTTAAAACTTACACATGTCCTTTTAGTATTGATAAAAAAAAATGAAATTATATCAAATTTTTATTGTTTAAAATAAAAGAATGATATGAAACTGGATAAATAGATTTCATCTTATTCCTTTTAGTATCTCACTTGTTTCTTTTTCTCTATTTTGGATGGAATGTGATAGAAAAAGTTTTTTTTTTTTGTATTTCTTCTGTATTTCATTATTAAAATATCTAAATGATAAAATGAATGTTTATTACATTTCATTCCATTTTACTCTATTTCATTATATTCTATTTCAAAATATAGACCTTTTATAGTTTGAAATATGTGCAGAATATCTTAAACTATGTATAGCTAAATTTTATTTTTTGGCTTAAAATTACTACTTTAAAATTAAAGTTCAAAGTAGAAGTTTAAGAAAAAATGAACACTATTTGATACTTTTATTTCTTTTAACTTAAAAGAGATGACCCAAAAGAAAGCAAAGAAATGATTGAGAGAGGGAGGGAGAGAGCATGTAAAAAAGAGAGGAGAGAGTGACAATGAGTAAGGAAATAGAGAACAAAGATATATAAACACAGGAGACAGGGAAAGAGTGAAAGACAGTATAGAAGTTAACCTTTTTACAAACTCATTTATATAATTAAAATTTATTTATTTATAAGATATAGACTATTTATTTTTTTTAAGTTTTTTTAAAACGCCTGTTTAACCCAACTTTACTTTTAAAGAAACCAAAAACAAAAAATTAGACCAATCAATGCTTTCATTTCAACTTTTCTTCTTCTTCATAATTAATATAGAGAAGTAACATGCCTCTAAATTTAGGTTGCTGGGTGAAGGGCTTACTTTTATTACACCTAACGCTGCATGGTATCTAAGAATTATTCCAAAGCACGTGAGATATTGACATGCATTGACCTAACAAGTAATTGATGGTATAAATTAAGTCTTCTTTTTAAGTAATTTAAAATCTTAAAAGGGTTAGGATGGCAGAGAATTGTGAGGATATATTGATACACTGATTGGCCCTTTAAATTTATAATAACAAATAATATCGTTAGGTAGATATCATGACATACATACATATATATATATATATATATATATATATATATATATATATATATATCACCGGCGAAATGGTTGCTATAATCATTAGGTTGGTGAAAAAAACTTTCCTTAGTTTTAAAATGGTTTAAAAATGACATCTTAGCATTTGTATTATAATATGAGTTTAATATTTAATAGTATAAATATTTTTAGATTATCAACTATAAGCAGAAATCCTTTTAAATTATATTTTAAAGTAATTATTACAATAAAATAAAATTACATTTTCTATTTAAAACTTTTATAAATTATTATTGACCTTGATTTTTTTTAAAGCGATGTGAGACTTTTGTTTTAAAAAAAATTGTAGTACTCAGCTTATAAAAAACACAAAATCTATATGAACATAATTCTTCTTTCATAATTTTTTTTCTTCTAATCAAGTAAGGTGAGGAAGACCTTTCTTTTTAGGTTTAGTTATTATTTGATCTATGTGAATGTATTATTTTTTTGTTTGTTTGTTTTAATTCATATACATAAAAGGTTTAGAATTTAGTTTTTATACGACCATTTTTCTTATGTTTTAATCCATTGTTATTAGTTTTTGGCAGAAATAAACTGTCATAAAATTGAAGCATAGGACTAAAATATAAAGAAATTGCTCGTAGAAGGATAATAAAAATATAGAAGTTTTAGATACATAACTAATTAAAACGAAAAGTAGACACATGTATAGAATAAAAAATAATTAATTAAACATTTTTTTTTATTTTAGTTTTGATTAATGTCTTCACAAGAATGGTTGTCAAATGAATCTTTTAGTTAAAAGATAATAATTAAATAAACCTTTCCAAATTAACAATTCTAAAGTTAAAAATTTGGTATTGTAAGTAAAATTTGCTTGCACATACGTCATACTATTTGTTGGGCGTTAATTATTCTCTAGTTTATACCAAATTTCAAGGTCAAATTTATTATTAAAAAATTAAGTCAAGATATATTTTAAAATTTTACCTAGTTAAGAAAAAGCCATTGTATAATAACAATATATTGTATTAAATTTTTATTACAATATTTTAACATTATATAGTTATTAGTAATTTAAGTGCCCATTGGCTTGCGTATAAAGTTAAGTTTATTAGCCTATTAGAGATAAATTTATAATCTTATTTAAATATCATATTATAAAGTAGGTGTTTAAATAAACTTTTAAGTTAGAATAGGCAATAAAGAAAACTTATATAGATAAATAGGTCCGAATATAATAGACCTTAAATTTAGATAACAAATTAAGATTAAGTCTTATAAAACTTAATTTGTATCTACTCCTATAATCTAGTGTTGGCAGCTAAACCATTTCATGTGTGACTTTTATATTAAAAGAAAAAGGTTTGACAAATCATATAAGATACACTAATACAAGGTGATACCGGAGCTAGCTATTTGTGATTTTGTGTCCAAAAGTAAGTTTGATCATTCTTTTTTTACTACTGACAATTTGTTTTAACAATAACGCTAGCTAATTGAAAATGAGGATTGTGTACTATACTTGATCTAATAACGACTACACAGACACAATTAATTTGTTTGTAAGTCTCAGTAAATTGTTTGATTCTAGGGAAGGAAAAGAAAAAAAAGGGTAACGTCAGAACTCAGAAGTAAACATATATATTGACTATAGTATTTTCTAAATATAATATATAAATATATACTCATAGTCAACATATATAGTCAGTTTTACTTAATCATAACATATGGACTATAGTATTTGTTAAATATAATATATAATATATACTAAAATTAAGCTACATAATTAAATACTATTTGAATGTTGTATTTACTAATCACAATAAATTTATTAAATTTTATTAAATATATAGTCAAAGTAAACATACAATTAAAAATTATTTTCGTTAAATATGAAATTTTAGTTAAATATAATAGTAAATTAAAAAAATTGAATAGAAATTATAATAGTTAATAAATATATAAAACTGAAATTGAAATTAAATTCTACATTTAATACTTTTATTTTCCTCTTTTCTTGGTTGTGCATCATTCTTTGTATTCCCACAAATTTTGACCATGTGGCATTTAACGTGGAAAATGCGAAAGGGAAAAAGGGTGAATTCCATGTATTAGGGGATGCCAATTGCCAACAAACTAAACTGTTTTGAGATTGATATCTGTCCACCTACCTACCAAATGATCAACCATCCTACCAATATATATATTATATAGCAGCAATAAGCTAGTGAGATAGAAATGCATGTGTTGTGTTGTGCTACATATAAATAACTCTTGTTCTCCCTCTAAACACTCTCTACCCTGCCTCCAAAAACTTGTTGTTTGGCACTTCTTCACACTCAGCTAGCAGATCAGTCACTGAAGTGGATAAGAATGGAAAATCTCAGCAATGGTCACTTAGAATCCTTTGTCAAGATTCCAACAATAAAGTTTACCAAGCTTTTCATCAATGGAGAATTCCTAGATTCTGTTTCAGGTTCCAATTACTTTCCTCATCATTTACCTCTATTCTACAACATTAGTTAAATGTTTCTTCCTTTATATGTGAAGCAAATAGTTTATGCACTGAAAGTTGTAAAGGATTTTTTTTATGTTGTCTAGTTACAAATCATAATATGTTATAAATATTTTGTTTTTTTTTTGTAATAATTTTTATAAAAGTCATATCAATACTGATTTTTTATTAGTTGGTTATAGTAGAAATTAAACTCGTATATATAAGAAACAATATTTTTACATAGAACCAAAATGGATTATACATGCACCTGATATAGAAATATATCTTTATTCAAGAAGTGGAAGCTTTATTTTGTAATCACATACAATTTGGAAAGTCCATTTAATAGGGAGGAGGGGTTGGTTTGATAAGAATAGTAATGAATGATACAACACCATCCTCTTGACATGCATTCAAGTGAGAATTGTTAATGCAGGTTAAATTGTTAGTACTTTATTTTATTTCCAACTAATTTAAAATTATTCTTTTGCAAGTAAAAACGAATTTAAAACTATCAGATAACTGCAGTACACATTTGTTAATCTATATTATTTTGTTTCTTTCATAGTTTCAAAATATTAAAGAGATCAAATTATATAAAAAATGCATAGAGATCAAATATCAATCAAGACTATATTAACCACAAATTAACTTTTGTTTTCTAACTATAATACGAGCAAAGATTTCATACAGGGAACTATCTAAACTTAGCAAGAGGAAATTGAACTATAAATATGTGAGCATGAGCTTAAAGTGATATAATTTTTGCTTGTAAGCTTGCCTAATCATAGCCAAGGGTCATGATTCCTTCTTTTTTTTTATTTTTGAATAATTAAATTGACTTATTAAAACTTATATGCATTTGGAATTTTTCTTTTCTGGAAAAACAAAAGGAAAAACGTTTGAGACCGTTGACCCAAGAACAGAGGAAGTGATTGCTGAAATAGCAGAGGCTAACAAAGAAGATGTTGATATTGCTGTGAAGGCCGCACGTGAAGCATTTGATTGTGGTCCATGGCCACGCATGCCCGGTGCTGTAAGTTCATCTCTTCACCTATCTTTTATTTCAATTATAACTATAATTAAATGAAAAGTTGTGTTGGAAAAAACCCAATTCCACATCCGCTATAAATAAAACCAAATTAAAGTACATAAGTGAGGAATAATCCTCACCACTTGAGTTAATTTTTGGGATTGAGTTAGGTCAACTCACATTCTAAGATATTATCAAATAATATTCAAAATTAATCCAAAAGACCACTCATCATTTATTATCGAGGCACCAAAAAGAAGTGGTGAACATGAAGGGATGTATAACCCAAATCACACATTAAATAAAATTAAAGTCAAATTAAAATATATAAATTGTGCAATCATCACTGCCAAAGCAGAACTGAGTTTTCATTTTCAAGGTAAACAATTGTCTGTCCAACATTATTCATAACGAAGTTGAAAAAAGAAATTGAATTGTTTGAAAACAAATGCTTTATAAACTATTCTAGTCTCTGTCCCAAAAAGAAAAAAACTATTCTAGTCACCACTTTTATTTATTTAATTAGTTGCTGTCACGAAGTTTTGTCAAATTTTTATGATCCCTCTTTTCTTTATCTCTATTAATATTCCTTAATCGTCTGAAAAACATTAGACTGGCACCTTTATACATACATAAGAAATACATTATACCTTCTGTCCCTTGTAAGGGAGTTGCTTAAACGTTAACAAAAAAAAAAAGATTATGTGCAATTTAAAAAAAATCCCTAAGAGTTAGGGAGAGTTAATATAATTTGCTCTACTTATTTTCATATGGGGTCTATTTCAATTCGTTTCTCTCCATGGTTATCAAAATAAAAATAGTTTAATTTGCATGTCCTTTCAATATATTTTTATACCTACATCACCATTTTACTATCTTATCATGTTTATTAATCTGATACGACAATAAGGTGAATTTGTATTGAATGTCAATATAAAAATGATAGTATAAAATTATATGAAATCGAGTTTGCAAAAGGTTCACACACTATCTAACGTACAACTTCTGAATAATAATAATAATAAAGAAGTCAAGTCTCAATAATTTTACACGCAAAAGATAGGCAATCAGGCAATGTTCTCAAGCTTTCAAAAGCAGTGAGCAGCATTAACTAACTTGTTATGATCATGGGATTTTGGACAGGAAAGAGCAAAGATTATGCTGAAATGGTCAGAGCTAATTGAACAGAACGCAGAAGAAATAGCAGCATTGGACACCATTGATGGGGGAAAGCTATTCAGTTGGTGTAAGGCTGTGGATGTTCCTGAAGCATCCAACATCCTACGTTACTATGCCGGCGCTGCTGATAAAATTCATGGAGATGTGTTCAAAACATCTCGTGACCTCCACTTGTATTCTCTGATGGAACCTGTTGGTGTTGTTGGACACATTATCCCTTGGAATTTCCCTACCGTCATGTTCTTCGCCAAGGTTGCCCCGGCCTTGGCTGCTGGCTGCACCATGGTCATCAAGCCTGCTGAGCAAACACCTCTCTCATCACTCTTTTATGCTCATCTTGCTAGGCTGGTATGGTTTAACACATTTGTTTATTAGTTGCTTATCAAAAGCAGCTAAACTAGCATTTGGTAGAGGTGTTAAAATAGGACAGAACATAACATGTTGGAGATTTCACATTGTCTAATGATACGGCCCAAAATGGTGTATATAAGTGAAGAGACTCTCACTCCATATTACATTAAGTATTTTCGCCATATCAATAGTCAATGTGTAACTTAATATATGTGTTCTGTTTTATTTTATGTTTGGCAAATCTTAAATATAGAACATGGTGTAAAAAAGTGGTACATTTTGGTTCCACCCTTTTTAATTGAATCAAAGAAAATGGAACACAAGTCTTTTGAGTCAAACGCTACCTTAGGAACATTAGCATGTGACATATGTTGCTATCTTGGAAATTTATGTTTGGTTTGTTAGTATCATTAATACATGGAAGATGGACATGAATATAAGTTGACTAGGTGTTTTTTGTTTTCCCTTTTCATCAAGGCTGGTATCCCAGATGGAGTGCTGAATGTAGTACCCGGATTTGGCTCAATTGCAGGGGCTGCAATAAGTTCACATATGGACATTGATGCGGTAATTTGAGTGTGAAACGTTCTATAGCATTGATCAAGTACAAGGGTATTATTGCATTTGTCACCAACTCCTAAGGTTTGCTGTGATTATGTTTTATGCTACAGGTCAGTTTTACAGGTTCAACAGAAACAGGTCGTAAAATAATGCAGGCTGCGGCCTTGAGCAATTTGAAACCAGTTTCACTCGAATTAGGAGGAAAGTCACCAGTTTTGATTTTTGATGATGCTGATGTAGACAAAGCTGTTGACCTTGCTCTCTTTGGCATCCTACATAACAAGGTATATTTTCTTCCCAGGAAATTTTATAACTTCGAAAAGAACAGACTTATACTGTTTGAAATACTATAATTTTCAGGGAGAAATCTGTGTTGCATTCTCCAGAGTTTATGTCCAGGAAGGGATTTATGATGAATTTGAGAAGAAGGTAGTGGAGAAGGCTAAAACTTGGGTAGTGGGAGACCCCTTTGATCCTAAAGTTCAGCAAGGACCCCAAGTAAGATTACTCTAAATTTGCACAATTGTACAACTATGTTCACACTAGAATTTAAGTGATGTACCTTATTACTGGAAACCCTCTTAACATATTTTCTTTCAATCTCCATGTAGCTGCTAGCATAAAAATAAAATTGTTAAATGTAATTCTTCTCTGACATGATTTTTTAATGCAGACTAGTAAGGCTCAATATGATAAAATTATTTCCTATATTGAGCATGGAAAGAGTGAAGGAGCCACACTGTTGACTGGGGGTAAGCCAGCGGGCAACAAGGGATACTACATTGAGCCTACCATTTTTGTCAATGTTAAGGTGCATTTCAACTCTAAAAGAAGCATGAAACCAGCTATCTTTATCATAATTGACAGTCGACCTTAATTTTTTTGGTTTCTTTTTGAGAAATTCATTTAGGAGGACATGCTAATTGCACAAGAGGAAATATTTGGACCTGTGATGACACTTTCCAAGTTCAAGTAAGCCTATCTTATATTCCTTTTCGCTTAGTACAAGAAAAGAAGTTTGTTATTGTGCATTTGAATGTTGAATCAAGTATGGTATGCGTGCAACAGGACCATTGAGGATGCAATTAAGAAAGCCAACAATTCCAAATATGGCCTAGCAGCAGGGATTGTGACCAAGAACTTGGATATTGCAAACACTGTATCAAGGTCCATCCGTGCAGGCATCATTTGGATCAATTGCTTCTTTGCCTTTGATATTGACTGCCCTTTTGGAGGGTATAAGATGAGTGGATTTGGAAGAGATTATGGACTGGAAGCACTTCATAAGTTTCTCAAAGTTAAGTCTGTTGCAACTCCTATTTACGATTCTCCTTGGCTTTGAAACTTCATTCTCCGAGGGTGTTTGTAAACACTAAACATATACATCATTTGGATCAACTACTTAATACAATGTTTTTTTTTTCTCTTTCTTTGGATGCTAAGCAATAAGTTTTAAGCATCTTCTTAGTAATAATAATTTATATACGTAAGAGCTTGTGTGATGCTGAACCACTTTGAAGAACAGTAATACAACAACAATAACAACTAAAGTATTATGAACTTATCCCACTAGGTGATATTGACTACAAGGAGGATTAAGAAGTTTGAATAAAGGGAGTACTTTAGCCCCTTATAATGAATACTTTATGAAACTACTTAAATATAAAATAGAAGAAAACTGAGGTGACAATGTGGCAATATTTATGTGAGTTCTAAAGTCCTAGCAGATGATAAAATCATTAACTTCAAAACTAGGTAAAATTCTTACATTCAATTCATTAATGATACTCCCTTCAACCAATATTCAATCAGAAGGCAAATAAATAAAAATTCGGCCTGAACTTAAGGTACCACGACCTTAAGAAACACATATATTCACATGTTAGATTAATTATTCAGAAAAGTGGTTACCACATGGAATCAGGCCAAGTGTTGAGGGGAAAATGAGAGAGTTAGAGGTACATTAATGTAAGCACACTAAACATTGCAATCAGAGATAGTTAAATATCAAGTTTCCAAAGCCTTGCCTCAAACTACCCTTTTCTTCATAAGTACTCTAGAAGTAGAAGGATCAGCAAACCGAACAGAGAAGGATCTAGAGAAGTTATCTGGCTCATCCTTTGCAGTCCCTTGGTCAAAATTCTGAGAGTAAGTGTATGGATCATAAGGGACCTGAAGGGGAGAGGATGCAGACTCAAACAGCTTCTTCTTCTCTTTCTTGAGCTTCATCCACAACACTTTCCACCTCATCTTACTTGATTTACAATTTGCATGCTCAATCTCATTGCAACAATAGCTTCCTGATTTCATGATGGTTCTCTTGCATGAAAGGCAACAATTTCTTATATCCATGGCTTTACTAGAACAAATAGTTCAAGTGTTCTCAACTCAACAATGTGTGCAAGTAAGTTCAGTGAGAAGTGAGGAGACTTTGAATATAACTATAAGCACGTGGTTTTGGATTTGAAACAAGGGAATTGGCCACTCTCTAGGACCTTACTTTTTCTTTTTAGGTTTCCTAGAATGGTGTTGTTATTCACCGACCAAGTAGTAAAAGCAAATCAGAAAACCTCAACTGAACAAAAAATATTATCTTTAATGTGTATTGTAACACCCTACCCCAAGACCAACTCCACCAAATATTATCTGAACAAAAAACACTCTACCCCAAGACCAATGCCACCAAATATTTCTACCTAGATTATGTGGATCACAATATGTTATCACATTCTGTAATGTGTATAGTAACTTGGGCACGTGATGCACATGACATGCTGCATCCCATTCCCTTGTGGAGCTGTTTATGGAGCAACTTGCCATGTGAACTGATTTTTCTTTTCTTTTGGAGCAGCATTGTTATAATTTATTATTTTTCGGTTAGGCTGCTTAATGACATGTATCATAATGCTTTACTTGGACATGTATTATTAGGCAGAGAAATTCTCAGAAACTCTCAATTTTTTTAACTGAACTTCTCTATCTCTACCTTAACTTACATTTAACTGTGTGGGTTATTAGTATTTTCTATTGAAATTATAATTTTCCTGTTATTTGATAATGTGACTATGTGAGGCATATTTAATAGTACATGCTAAGAGAAAAATGAAGCATTATTTAATAGCAGCATTGTCACGAGCACCACTAAGTTTGTTGGAAAATAAAATGAGACTTACATTAATGAGTAAGAGAAAATATAAGCAAGAAATGTATAAATTTAAAGTATTTTAGGCATTTGGGGTAAACAAACATTTCAAGCTCAAACTTAAGCTCAAGTGTAGAAGATGATGCATTCTCCCGCATCAAACTTGGATCAGACTCATCCATAAAAAAGGCCTGTAGAGTGTAGCCTCTAAGACCTAAGAAAGTAGAACAAGTTCAAGCATGGACAGAGTCAGATTTAAATGATAGAAGGAGCCGACTATAATAAAAAAAATATACATAGAAAATGAAAATAAAATCTTTTATTAGTTTTACATACTACTGCCCAAAAAATTCCATTAATTTCTAATAAAAATTGCTATATACATTAAGCAATTTTTTACAAAAAAAAAAACCCTATATTAGTTATGTTCTAAAAATCTACTAAATCCGAATGAATTATGTTACTGTTTAATAATACTAATAATAGTAATAACCAACAAGCATTAAAGTAAAATTTACTTTTAAATTGTTAGAAAGTAGGCGAAGAAAAATATTGTATCATGGCAATGATCATTGCCTTAGAGAGCAAATTTCGGTGCACAATTTGTACATGATATTCGGCTTGCTTTCCTAAAGTTTTCAAGTTGGAACCTCACAAACAATGACAAAATCCAAAAACAAAAACAAAAATGTGAGAATAGAAACAAAATGAACAACGATTGAAAGATATAATATTAGTTGGTATCTCAAAGTTCAAGTTCTTACTCCATGATAACAAAAGAAAGTTAATAAATTCATTTGATTGCAAATGCAATAATTTATATTTATAGTTTTTAGGGGGCATTTGATACAAGAAATGCAATCATCATTTCTGAAAATTACGAATCCTGAAATCATGATTTTTAAAAATGATTAAATTTGTTTGATTGATCATAAATACTTCCATATAAGATTTTTTGGAATAAAAGAGTAACTTAATATTTTTATCATGATTTTTAATTATTTAGTATTTTAAATAATTTAATAAGATTAGCGTGATATTTTCTCCCTCTCCCACGAAAATATTGTTTTGAAAAACATCCAATTTTTTTTTGAAAAACATTGTTTCTGGAAGTTTTTTTTTTTTTTTTAAAAAAAAATCAAACATGCTATACAAAGAATTCCAACTTCAGATTCTAAGGAAATTTATATAAAAAAATTGTACTAAACGCCCCTTAAAGTAACAAGAATACATTACAAAAGGAAAATATTATTAAAAAGAAAATAAATAATACTATATTTTTTCAAAAAGTGGAAAATTGTAACTATTTCTAGAATGAAGATTATAAAGAGAAAAATAGTATATTTTTTCTCTAAAAAGAGGAAGAATGTTATATTTTTACAATGAATGCTAGAAAAGAAAAATAGAATCTTTAATTTTTGTTTGTAAAATTGAACAAAGTGTATATTTGAATTGAAATATGTACAATGTAAATCATAGTTTAGAGGAGTAAATTGAATTTCATCCAAGTAACTTACCATGCATCATTTACAATAAATTTTAAAAATGTTGCAAAACTTTTATAGTTACAGATTTTTAAAAATTTAATTATTTTTAACTAGCATTCCTCTACTATCATTATTTTGAAACTAACCCGTCAAACATTTCTTTATGATGTTTTTTTGTCCAAATTATTGCAAATGATGCACGGGATATCGAAGTAAAACCCAGTTAAAGGTTTGGTTTACCACTTTTTTTCGTCTCGATGAGTATTAGTGTGTTTGGGGTGACACCACACACACACAAAAAAAAATCAATTATTAACCCACGGTATAACAACAACAACATATAGTAGCTTCAAACATTTCACAGTGATGCCGCGATTTTAAATCCCATAATTGATTTCCAATGGTATCCAAACACATACTATAATAACCCATTCCATTCACTTGATTGTCTAGCTTTAGATTTTTGTTTCCTGTCCAATATAATGCGTGTGTGTGATTTTTCATAAAGATATATATAAGCAACATTTTGGATGAGTTCTTTCCATTTTTTCTTAACACCTCGTTATGTGAAATGAAGGGCCAAGTCAGTAACCTTAAGTAAAATAAACCAGAATCTGAAATTCAATTTAAATAGTACTTGTATTTAAAAAAAAAAGTGAAAATTGATTAACAAAACATGAACAATGCAAGTTCAGAGAACCAAGTTAAAGAATAACTGAGGCACTTTGCGTGCTAGTAGGATATCCTCTTAACCCAATAAAAGCCCATTATTAAATAATTGGTTATAAATCCTTTGACCCCTTAACATTCAAATTTGCACGGCTTGACCAGTTGTAAGTATGTATGAATTGGGAATCAATTATTTTAGGGTTTTTTTTTTCTAAAGTCATCAAATAAGATTTTCTTTTTAAGCATAAGAGTAGAATCCTATTCCTATCTCTATCACGGGTCCATTTTTTTCTAAATCTGACAGAGAAAAAGCCAAACCGCGTCATTAAAATATGGAAGCTTGAATAATGAAAAAAAAAAGAAGAGAGAAGAATTCCCCATATATACAACAAAAGGAAATCTGAACACAAAAAAAAGAAAGAGAGAGAAGAAGAAGAAGGAAACCATCCTCTGAAGAAAATGTTTCAGAATAAATAATAATAAATTTCATCAATAATAATTACAGTACAAAAAAATCCTGAAATATTCTCTAATCGCCATGATGATGATAATAAGAAGAAGAACAAGAAAAAGTTAATGAATCATGTATGTGATTCCGAGAGCCACCACCATAAGAATGTAAGCAATTCCTTGATCAATTGCGGTTCCTGCGACAACCAAAACAAAACAAGATTAAAAAGTTATAAAACAGAAGGTGATAAAAAGAAGGAATTTCATTACTTGATACAAATTGAAAGGTTAATATTTGATTTAACTGACCATCACTGGTAGGAGGAGGTGCCGGAGAAAGAGGCAAGTCCTGAGCTTGGGCCAGACGAGAGATTGCCATGATGAACAAAGCCAGAAGTGGGAGGGCGAAAATGTTCACAGTCCTCATTTCCGAACGATGTTTGAAGCCAGAAAATGGTGGAAAAATTTAACAAATGAAAAGGAAGCTGAGAAAATCTTAGAAAAGTGTGTGTGTTTTTGAAGGGTGCGTGATATTTATAAGGAGAGAACAAAGGACCCAAATGAAAAAGGGCGTTGTGGTGGTGCCGTGGCGTTTCTCAGAAATTTCAACGAAACAAAGAGTGAGTTTGAACACGCGTCACCGGGTTTCGACTCGGTTGGCGACTCGTTGACTACTCAGATCATTATCAAAGTGTTTATCTTTTCAAAAACATAAATCTGACTTCCACTCTCCCTCTTATACTTTCCTTCAAAAAGAAATTTATATGATTGAGGTTTATTGAAAGTTATGAATTTTGATAGTTTTATTTTTTATTTAATATAAATTAGTCGAAAAAATTATTATGTAAGAAATAAAATTTATCAAAAATTATAATTTTTAATAAATTTTAAGTAATTATATATATAGTTTTAGATTTTCTTTTTTTAAAAAAATGTATTTAAGTTTTTTATTTAGAAGAAGAATTAATAATATTTAAATTATATACTGTACAGAAAAAGTTACTAAGTAATTTAAGACTTAATATTTGTTCATCAGGCTATTGTGATAAATAATTATGTGATACATGTTTTCTTTAGAGAAAATATGATTATATATGTCATGTAGACATATAATTAACAGAGACTCTTTAATTAAGGCAGATTCACATTAAGTGTTTAAAGAGAAAATTTCGTTGTCTGATTATCTAGAAATAAACTGATTTTTGAAGATTATCACTTTTTTTTGTAATAGAAGTTATTAATAAAATTAAGTTTTTTGTGTATAGACAAACGCATCTGTTGCATTTCTTTTAAAATCTTGATATAGGTCTTTTTTAATAAGGAGACTTTTGATTTTCTGTAGTGGGATATGTTCCGTTTATTGTTATATCATTTTGGATTTAATATAATTTAATTTTTTTAAAAAAAAAATAGATTTTATGATAGTTTAAAACTACTAATAATTTTTTCGTCATATGAAAATTAAGTAAGACATCACGTGGGGGACAGGGGCACGAAGGAGAAGGGAAGGGGGAATTTTCTAATATGTTACATGCGTGTGTAACTGTATTTTTGCCTTACAAGTCTGGATTCTCAAGAAACAACCACCAAAGATTCAACCCCAAGTTTTCTAGAATATGTTTTTTTTTTTAATGATATCTAGGACATGTTGTCATGGTCAGTCAAGAAAAATATCCCACGTTTGAATAGTTAGGTATTGCGTGGGTCAAGTTTTTTATGGCTTGGGTTTTATGTAGAGTCAAGTTTTTTATGCGTGGTCCAAGAAAAAGAAAAAATAAGGGACATTTTTTTTCTCTCTTGAACTATTCATCGAATCTACAGCGTGAAGTAGGGTGAGTTTTCCCAGTTTTGTACGATTAAGTACTCTCATATAAGAAATAAATTTCACGGGATTATTCAAGACTTTGGATAATATGTCAAATTATCAACGTTAATGCAAGCCTTCTCTCTCCTTTATATATAAAAATTAATTATCAAAAATTCAAATTAAAGGAAAGGTTGAAATTCAGGAGTTCAAACAAGCTAACAATCATTTTAGTTGAATCAACAACAAATTTAGAATATTCTTAGGTATTAAAATCTTATAATTTAAACATATCAAGTGAATCAGCCAAATATTTCATTATTTTAAGAGAAATAAATAATATAAAAACTTTTTATTTTAATAAATGACATATGTGTATATAAATAGAAGATTATAAAGGTCATTAATTAACATTATATTAATTAATATTGATATTCCGTAAATAAATATTAATTTTCTATATCAATAAAATTATCCATGTATCATTTTTTTTTATTTCTCACGTATTCTTTTTTATGACATTTCTGTTTCAAGTATTGTCAATTACTCAATACTAAATGTGAACGTCTTTTGATACATTTGTTTCACGATTTTTTTTTTTTTATTTTCGAAAATGTTATTTTCAGAAATATAACACGAGATATCTCATGAGTATTTTTTTATATAAAAAAATATGTTTGAGTACATTGTTAATATTCCTAAGAATATCTTCTAAAATTCAAAGTAATTTAAATAACAAAATACATTAAAAGAAATTAATATTATTTTAGGATATAATCACCTGATTCTCATAGAAATATCTCATTCTCGTCCCTCTTCATGACAATAAATCTGAGATAAAGTATGATAAAAATAAAAGTTATTACATTCTTGAAAATCAATAATATACGTCAATAATTTATCAAAACTTATGACAAAATGTGTATGTAATATTCACATGTTACATTCTCAAGAAGAATAGACTTTTAACCCTGAAATTAATGCATTCTTTCAATCAAAATTTGATCAATAATTCACCATCTCGTGGAAATTACTTTCACTAAAGGCTTAATTATAGAATTAGTTCCTTAATTGTAATTAAAAGTTAAATTGGATCCTTCAATTATTAAAAAATTTAATTTAATCATTCAATTGTTTAAATCACTTTAATTGAATTCCTCAATTATTTACAAATTCAATTAGGTTCTTTAATTATTTAAAAAAATTCAATTAGATTCTTTAATTATTTAAAACAATACAATTTGTATTAGGTCCTTTTCTATAATAAAATATAGAAATTTTGATTTAACTTTTTAATAATTGAAAGACCTAATTAAATTTTTTTAAAACAACTAAAGAACATGATTGAATATTTTAATAATTAAAGGACCTAATTCAATTTTTTAAATAATTAAAAAACCTAATTAAACTTTTAAATAATTAAAAGTCTAAATTAAATTTTTAATTATAATGAAGGGACTAATTATATAATTAAGTACGCACTGACCCAATCCTATATTTGCTGACTTGTACCCACTTATCTTTAAGATTGAGTGGGTTGGCTTTGTGTGTATTTTAAGAACTTTGCAGTAGCTTGATAAAGCTAACTTACTCATTTTAATAAATAATTGGTGCATAAATAATTGGTGCATGTTAGTAAATTTTATAAACATTCGTTAACAAATATATGCTTACAATTTGTTTTTTAAAAGGAGTTAGTTAGCAAGCCAAGTAAAGAGTGATTATTTGCCAGGGAATATCAATTATACCAATAAGGGCAAATTCCACTAAACAGTTAATTAGTACATTATAATTTTTGAATGTATATATTGTGCAAATAATTACGTGGGATAGTATATTGTTTTAAAGGAAATAAATAACACGAGTGATAATAATTTGTGTTTATTAATAAATTGATTTTAGAGTTTGATTTCTAGATGATTTTTGGGTATGAAAGAAATTTTGTTAATTTAGGATCTTTGAAGATTAATCATTATTTTTAATGGAATTACTTCATATCAATAATAATTTAGAAAAAAAAAGAATAAATGATGAAAATCATTCTTTAAAATATAACATTCGTCGAATTAATCATAATAAAGAAAATTATTTACTCAAATTTAGTCTTATGTCATCAAGTTTGAGAACTGATTTGACTAATAAGATGCGCGTTTGAAAACTAGTTAATTATTCGTTTGATTTATTTGATCAGTCCATCATTATATATACTTTTATATATAATAATTAGTACATGTTTGATTGAGATTAGTTTTAAGAAAATAATTATTTATTTTTAAAAGATTGGCAAAACTAAAATTTTCAAAATAAACTAAATTAAATACACACTTGATACAACTACTTGTTTTAAAAATACACTAACTTACAAATTATATTATATTATTGAGGAAAAAAGTTATACAACGGAATCCTTGTTTTTACACGATATGAAATTGGAATTTGATGTCCAAGTCAAAGGTGATGAGCTGAGCAAGGACATGTCAAACTAAAACTTGAAAATGTCAAAGGATCTCTGAATTTTGACCATGAAACAGTTAAATGTTTACGTGACTTCCTGTTTAATAGTATATTTGATTCAGGTTCTTAGTTACTCAAACGTGGGTTTGCACATGAAAATAATCATCTCCAGTACTGGAACCTAACCTTCCAGTTGGAGAGAGTTTAACTCCTTCTTTTGGTTTCAAGCATCATAATAATAATAATAATAATAATTCACACTAACTAACTAAGAAAGTTTACGAAATGGACGACATTACCCAAAGGTTGGGATAAGTGGACGACATTACCAAAGGAGTCATTGTATGTTTTTTAAGGCAAAATATGACCCTTTTGGTAATGGGGTTAAAATTTATGAAGTGCCAAAAAAGGAGTAAGATATGATTCTGCTTAGCTTCTATACCACAGTATGGCAGATCATATCTATAGCGTTTATATATGGAAATGACCCTATGAGCTTTGACGCATCAATGTCACCAGCCTGGTCTCAAGTCTCAACCATCCTAGAAAGAAGTTATAATTTGGGTTAAGCACCAGAATTGTAAAGGACATGCAATTGATAGGAGAACAAAGATTTGGGTTGAGAATCCGACTTGGAAATTCATCACAATATCGATCTCCAATGTGTTATCATTTTTTTTTTTTGGTGAATTCATATATATCATCATAATCATTGCAAAACATGAACCCTGAACAACCAACCTCATTCTGTGAAATAAAACACTTGCTCATAGTTAAAATACTCCCGAAGTCTTCATTCTTCAAATTGAATACGAGAACCAAGACCCTTATTAACCTTTTTCTTTTTTGTTTCTGCCACTTTTCTTCCGTGAACAACACCTTATTATAATAAAACAGTGAGAGAAAACAATTAGGTAATATTGTTTTCTAATTATGGTTAACCACTTAGTGAACTTTTAGACTTAATAGTAGATTCTGTCCCTTTATTATTATTTTTTCGAATTTGTTTCTGAGACTAAATATTTAATAAAATGTTGATAGGATAGTAAGGTGTTGATAAGAATAGAATAGAATTTATATCTTTCAATAAAAATTTTGAATTTGACTACTGTGAATAAAAAATATAAATAGAGAGATTTTTTTATTAAAGATATTAATCAACTAATTTTTTTAATATAAGTATTATTAAAACATGAATAAAATGACATAAAATATCATAACTAATAATATGAGTTTAAATATGGTAGAGTTTCAGACCAAAAGATAAGGTGTATGTACATTGAAAATTGAATTTTTATCACTAAGGTTTAGGTGACTTAAATGAAAAATGAAAGATTATATTTTATTAGATGAATCTTAGTTGAATCGATGCATTGAAAGTTGTTTTTGTTTCAACTTTCGAGAAAACTTATTTATTATAGTTGGTGACAATCTTCACTATAAATAAAGAAAAGAATTAGTGGAGAAACACAACACATGAAGAGAGAGTGTATGTGAGAAGAGAGATTGTAAAACAAAGTCATTTTGTTGAGAAAAAAATATCTTTATGCAAAAGTATTATCATTTCTTGTGACCATTGGATCGGCTTATGCGTGTTCTCACGATCTTTTGTGGATGTGAGTAATTTTATTTGTAAGAGCATTTGTGTGAGCAAGAAATAAATAAATATATATATATATATATATATATATATATATATATATATATATAACTCCAAAACAAGTATAACTGCCTTCATTTATATCCCCACTAGAGCTAGAGGCACATGCCACGCAAGATCTCTTCTTGAATTAAAGCCACTAAATAGACCCACGTGGCAGCATCAAAGACCAGATGCCCAAAGAGAGATGCTTGTTCATTTGTGGTGGGCCCACACTAGTTTGGAACTTATGTTCATCTAGTGGGTTTGGTCTAACACAGGGTGTGGTTCGGCTTGGCCTCTTTTATGCACACATACAAAACAAAAATGAAAATACACACACTTTCTTAAAACCTCTACTAGTGCTTGCAAAATAATTTGCAGTGCAAAACAAACACAAAAGCCTCTGTTGAAGGGAATCTATCCCTTATGCCAAACACCGAAGAAGCCTTTACTTATCCACCACCTTTTCCCCCTTGCTTTTCTTCTTCCACAATGTAATATTACTCCTTCAGATTCTTTTCTTTTTGAACTCTTAACTTGAGAAAGTAAGGCACATATTATATATATATATATATGCATTAATACCTACTATTAAGAAAGCATAAAGAAGAATCAATGTGTCACCCAGGAGTTCCTTTTGTGAACCGAGAGGGCTTGATGGTGCATAGAAGATGGCTTGTGTCACCACTGGCAAGGCATGCACCGAGGCAGGTTCATGATGGTGGTGGCTCTGGAGAGAGTGGTTCGGTGAAGCACTGCGTGTGCTCGCCGTCGCAGCATCCGGGTTCGTTCCGGTGCCGGTTGCATCATGGCGAGTATGTATGGATAGGTAGAAGAATTAAGTAGTGGGATGTATCATGTATCTAATTCTAACCGTACATAAAGGTTATACTTTATAAGCATGCATGTAAATAAGTGTTTCCCTTCTTTCACGATGAATGGTGAGAGAATTTGAGATCACAAAGGTTGGGAGCTACTTGCATAGTTGCATTTGTGATTAATAATGAAAAAAATTGTGTTTTTCTCTGTTTTTCCTGCGCCAATTAAGGCAGGCTTGTGCATCAGAATTCATAAAGGATTGGGATAAAAGAAATGATAATTTGTTGCATTAATTCTTGATTTTAGTACTCAGATGTTGCATTAGAATGACAGTTATATTAAATGAGAGACAACATCTAAATAGAAGCGAGTTGATAATCGCTGCAACTTTGTTGCTTTGAAGGAGCCTATACGTCTACTCTGTTCCTCCATTTTATATTCATAATCTCAGAATTATATCATGTCCCCTTGTATAACTGAGAGTGTTAGATGATTATTAGATAAATATCAGAGTAGACACCTAATTCAAAATTGACAAGGGTATATTTATACACTTATACTCCCATCCATGAGATGTCGATTCAAGGAAAAATTCACACTATATCTCAAATAACAAACAGATATATCATGATTGACTCGATCTACTAGTCGCACTATGTAGCGAGTTTTACGGAGTATGCATTATTTAGGAGCCAGATCGTAAAATGAGTTATAGAAGCATTCTATTTTTTTTCATTGTGAATGATATAATGAAGGCATTACATGCTGCCTTTCACCGTCCATGAGAATAAAACATAGATCAAAAGCACCCAATCTTTAAATTGCGTTGGAAGAAAACAAGGATTTATACCCTTGGTCTATGTTCCCTTTCAACGGGGGCATGAGTGCCACCAACTACAAATCTGCTAGCACCCACTGAGAACAGAATATATTTTTGTTAAAACAGAGACTACTACCAGAAATTTTATGCTAGATGGCAACCTACTAACCACTCACTGACTACGACATTCCACCAAGAAACTGAAATTCAAAATTCAATGCAGGACCTTTAAGTTTTAATATATCATATATCGTGGTAGGACCCGGCCTATGAACAAAAAGGGCATGCCAATGCCATGCCCTCAGTCGCTCCAAACATCCAATTAGGCATTTGGAATGTCTCAACATTTTCACATAAAATATTGAAACAGAAAAGAATATCATTAAATTTCAGGATTTTCAAATTGGGCAAAAACATATTGTTACAGCATTCTCAAAATAAGGAATTTCTATTCCATGTTTTTATGCCATTTTCTTGTGAATGAAATAAGGAATTCTTGGTCATACAACCAGTGGAAAAGACACTCCCAAAACAACACTCAACTAGAATTCAGGGTGCGAACTGTTAACATATAACTGATATAAGGGTGGCATTTAAAAGGAGAAGTAAAATATATTTTTATTTCTCAAGTTTTCAACTATAAAACTGATTAACTCCCAGGTACCATTTGCATTGAATTTACCTCGTACGAGCGTTAAATACAAAATGCAAGTGGTCTGTAGTCAACCATAATTTACAAGGATGTGTGATCCATATACAATTATACAGCACGCTAAAAGTAATGTAATGAAAACACCAGCAGCAGCGCTGTATAGGAGAAGGATGCAAAAGGTTGATACCACATCATGTATCTCCAGCTTCAATATATGCGCTCTGATCCAGCGGATCACCCAGTGACTGAAGCAAATGAATAATGTATTACCAATATATTAAATGAAATTAAAAATGCATAATAACAAGAATTTAAAAAATATAAAACAAAACCTATTGCATAATAGTTAAGCTACAAAAGATCTCTATGGTAAGAATGTAAGATATGTGCTCTTAAGGCTTAAGTTAATATACGTCGTTGCTATATACGGTATAACAACATTTTATACCTTTGCTTGTTGAATTTTCAAAACTTTTGGCAGGAGAAATGTAAGCAATGATTTAATGAAAAATTAGACACTCAAACCTTTAAGCTGTGTTCCAGCTAAAGGGCAATAGCCTTGCTGTCTCAAATTTCAAACGCATAAAAAGCCCCTACCAAGTTTATGCAGCTTCTAATATTAACATAGAGGAGGACTTTGCAATATTGCCTCTCTTTTTTCACACTGGCTTTGTCTTGGTTGTTAACTCTCTTTACAAATAGGGGTAGCTAACGTAACCCCGCATATCTAGGGTAGTAAAAGCAGACAAAGTGTTTGATAGCAAAGGAAAGAGAACTTAATACAGAATTGCCAAGAGTTGCACAAGAAGATACAAAAGGGATATGTACATTGCATTTGCACCTAAAACTTAGCTGAAGTATAGATCATAATAAGTATGGAATTCAGCAAAATAATGGAAAGGAACAGTTTCTATCTATAGATGAAAAGGGTCATTCCTTGAACATGAATATGCAGACGAAATTGCAAACAATTGACTGATAAGAGAAACAAAAATCCTCACCTTAGGATAGCAGTCTTGACGTACAATTGTCTGCTGGTTTATATTCACATACACTTCGCACGACACTGTTGCCTGGATTTAGCATACAGTATTTTAGGTATAAAAGGTATCAAATAGACAGAAGCATTCAAAGTAATGATGTCAATTCCAGTAAATACACAACCAGATGACAAGTTCCACCCATCAAATAAGAGATTTTGAGCTTTACATTTTCAGTAAAAAAATAATGGTAGCAGTAATAATAATAACAATAAACTTTTACCACCATTTCTCCTAAGCAATGCTAAAGTAAACAGACAAAGCTACCCACAAACAAATAACACATTCAGAGAAAAAATTTCACCTTCAACCCCGAAAGCATCTTTCGAATAAATTAAATGCCAAATCTAACTAATCCAGTCATAGGGAAATTCTAAATAGCATGAAACAGAATATGCAAGTAGCTAACCTGATTTACCTCAAGAATAATTCTAATTCCCCAACAATATGTTTCTGTTAAACATATTACTTACTAGATAAAGAAAGCTTTAAATGTTTTATGTCTCCAACTCCTAGATTTTTTAGGAGAATACAATATTACTTGTTCCATGAATTATCCAACTTGTTTTTCATTTTCTAACCTATGATTCACCCTATACCCTGCAGGATCATAAAACCACATTTGATTCCATATTATTCTTTCTTCTTAGACTATAATTTATAAGCACAGACAGTATAATTTTTACATTATAAACCAATTAAAAATCATCATTAGTACAACTTTTAAGTAATATAAGTTAATATACAAACTTATTATACTGTAAAAATCTTTAACATGTTAGTGCATATACACCATTAGTATTTACTCTTCTCCTTAACCAAAGACAGTGTTTGTGCCAGCGAGTGAATTTGTGAACACGTCTTCAAGTAAAAAACACAACTGAAATTGAACTAAAAGATTACTACTGGAATTGAGAAGAAATGCACCTTCAAAGGAACAGTGAAGAAGAAAAGCCCTAATTTCCCTTCAACTCGGGTGTCAGTATCGAATGGAATGACGCCCTTAGCGATATCTTCGAGCAGGTAGAACGCGTCGTAGATAACCTCAAATCCGTCAATGGTGAGCGTGGCGTCGACGTAGGAGGAGCCACGCGCCCTGATGCGGCCGCCGCCGCCGCCGGTGACGAAGCCGAGCTGGCGGCCGCGGTAGCCGACGGAGACGGCGAGGGTGTCATAGGTGAGGGAGAAGAAGTCTCTATTGTGGACTTTAACGGTGATGGAGAAGGAGAGGTCGAGAATGGGCCTCGGGTTGGTTCGGATCCCGATGCGGTTGAGTCGGATTCGGGTAAGGCGGATCTCCGGGTCGGAGGGGTAGAGGAGGAAAGCGGCGCCGGCGATGAGGAGGAAGAGGAAGAGCGCGGCGGAGTAGAGGATGCAGCGGCGGCGACGGCGGTGGGAACGGAGGCGGTAGGAGGGGAGCAAAACGACGACGTTTTGGGGGTAAGGATGAGGGTTAGGGTCGTAATAAGGATTAGGATTGGAATAAGGGTTAGGATTGGGGTTGGGGTTGGAGGAAAGGGGCGAGTAAGAGACGAACTCGTCCTTCCCGGTCATCTTCGAAGATTGTACGGTCCTTTCAGGGGACAAACACGTAAAACAAAATTATACAAACACCATTAATAATTAGGCATGGCAACCGGCGGGTCGGAATCGAGTTTTGTTTACCCCACCTCCGACTCCGCATTTCCCGCCCCGCCCCCGTCCTTGAAATCGACGGGATGTATCCCGTCCTGTCCCTGACAATTTTATAAAATTTTATTAAAAAATATAATTTTTCATAAAATAAAAAATATAATTTTATATTTCAATGTGCTATATATATATTAATTATTAGCGGGCGGGTTCGAGGATGGATTCGGGGCGGGTATTGAGAATCCCATCAAAAATCTGGTCAACTCGGATTTTTCCCGTCAAAATTGGGGGGGGGGGAGGGTCCCACGGGTTCGGGCCCGTTGCCATGCCTATTAATAATCCTTGCTTTTGCTTAATTTGACACTCAACAATTATGGCATGTTAATGTCTATAATTATGTTTTGGCATTTTTTAATTGGTGACTACTGTAAAAAAAAATAAAAAATGGTGACTCATATGCTAGATGGGACCCGTAAATATTATACATGTTGTTTGGGGGAAATTTATAGGCTTTTTTTTTTCAAAGGAGGGGAAACCTATAGGTTAAATTAGGGGTGGAAATAGGTCAGACTAGGCTTTAAAAGGTCAGAGTCGATGAATTTTTGAGATTTGAGCCTGACCTATAGTCTATTAAAGACTTTTATTTTGACTCGACCTAGCCTTTTTAAAAGTCTGGTCTGATAGTCTTTTTAAAAGCTTTCTTCACATTAATATTCTTGGAATAGGAACGTAATAGGAAAGTTAAAGGAAAAGGAAAGTCAATAAAAATAATGAGGAATATAAAGGGACACATGACTCACACCTAAATGTTAATTATAGGAATGGAAGCTATGGAGCAGTAATGTGTAATCAAAGTCTGCTAATTTAAAAAAAAATTAATTGTATCCAAAAAATAATATAAGTATATATTGGTACCAAAAAAATAATATATATATAGGTCGGCCTATCAAGCTTATAAGACTTTTTAATGAGCCTAAGCCTAATCTATTTAATTTAATAGGCTTTTAAAAAAGTATGAGCCTAACCTTTTAATTAAATAGGCCAATTCAGGTCAGGTCGTAGGCCCCTGTAGGCCGGCCTGACCTATTCCCCCCTAGGCTATATTAATCTTTTCATCCTTTTTTAATTGATTTGTTTGAGATAATATCTATATTATTAAAAAAATTAATTTGTTATCTTAAATTTAATTAATTTGTTTAGTTTAGTCTATTTTAAAACTTAAGAGGCTTTTAAATTTTTTAGGTTTAAATATATTTTTCACACTTGAAAAATAGATCGTTTTCAGATTATTACCTTAAATTTATTTTTGGTCAATTATGTACCTAAAATTTTTTTATGTTTCAAATATTACCTGTCATTAGTCTCTTTCTGTTAAGTGATGACATAATAGACGAAATGCCATGTCATCAAGCCTAATCATAACACGTAGTCAAATTAAAACCATGTCATTATTTATAATTTTTTTTAAATCCAATTAAAAAAAACTAACTTCCATTTTCAAACCCTCCATGCCTTTGGTTGTTGTTGCATTTTCGAACCCTAAGGAAGGTTCTTGGGAATTTTGAATCCTATGGGTGTTTTTGTTAATGGGTGAGAGGATGAATGTAAAGGGTGGATCGTCATCGCTGTCCTCATCTCTTGGTATGGTGAAATGCAAATGTGAGGTACTTGCTATCATGTTCACGTTGCGTAGTGTGAATCATACATGGAGAAGGTTTTGGAGATGCCCACATTAGAATGTAAGCAAATGTCGATTTTGTGTTGTATTGAGTTTTATTCTGTTGTACTGCTTGTTTAATTGGTATTGTGATGTTGGAATCACGTTTTTGCAAAAAAATTCAATGGATTGGTGGTATTGAGGATGGCAATAACATGTCTGTAGAGAGGAGTGAGTTGGTATGGTATGTTCGGGAAAATGAAAAGCTAAAGTTGAAAGTTGCTTCATCAATGGAGGAAGCAAAAGCAAATGAAGAAGAAATAAAAATATGAGGAAATAAATTGTTACACAAGAGGAAGAATGTTATGCATCCTCGATTCAAGTTGTGCAGTTGAAGAGTAAAATTGGAAGGAAAAAGAATAATCTTGTTGTCGAAAGGAATAGAATGAAGCTATTAGGTTTTGTAGTTGTAGTTCTTTGGGTGTTCATTTATTTACCAAGTATTGTAATTGCAATGAATGTTAGTGGTCATAGAAGGAATTGATTTTCCTTGAGTGTATTTACTGATGGTAGGTTTTTGGTAGTTGTCTTCTTAAATTTGGTGTGTTGAGATGTAAATTTTGGAAAGTAACAATGTTGTATTTGATGCAGTTGGATGCTTCCAATGATATGAGTTTATGATGTGTTAAAGTTGTATTGTACTGATGCTTAATTTTAAATTTGGACCTGTTATTGTTTTGTGATATTCGATACTGGCTTACTACTAATTACTAAGCCCAACAATGTTAGGTACTTTGTTGGAACAAAAATG
This sequence comes from Glycine max, assembly GCF_000004515.6. Classification (NCBI taxonomy): domain Eukaryota; kingdom Viridiplantae; phylum Streptophyta; class Magnoliopsida; order Fabales; family Fabaceae; genus Glycine; species Glycine max. Next base: position 7,904,552 of record NC_038243.2, on the reverse strand, counting down.
AATTTGAGGTAGTAAAATGAAAATGATTTATTTTTCAGGTACTTCGATGTCAAAAATATAAATTTTAGGTAATAAAATAAAAATTGTTTATTTTGCGGGTATGAAAAACTTATTTAAGTCAAACTGCTTGAGTTTTTTTTTTGTTCTACTGTTTTGATTCATTGAACACTTCAGTGTCTTACTGTTTACTTCAGCATTTATGACCATTTCTATTTAGCAAAAGAGATTTGAATTTATTAATGATAAGTCACAATTATTTAATATAAGTAACATGATCCCAAAAGGCCTAAATTAGTACTTAAGATGCCCACTGTCTAGAATAAATACACAAAAGGTGCAACAAATTCTGCACATGGTTCCAATAAAGTAAACAATAAAGCAAGATTCCTACACTGCAAAATAAAATTCCCACACCCCACTACAAAAGTATTTCATACAATCCTATTTTTGTCCATTAGTATCTTCAATTGGTTCTTTAGATTTGTCAATTGATGCGTTTGTCTTGGCCTGAATGGCAAGAAGACCAATTCTCATCTCAACCTTCTTCTCAACAGTTGGTAGTTGACAACCTTTCATTTTTTTCTTGAATTTGTAATATTAGTTGTTGGTGGCTTGCGTTTAGGAGCAAGTTTCTTAAGTGTTTCATTAACAAATCTATTATGCCTACAATGCCCCTACAAAATTGAAATTTCTAAAAATTAATGCATGAGATTAATACCAGTAAGTACAAAATTAATGCATAGGCATTAATACCATTGTATGTCTATTTGTAGGTTTGGCCTACTGTTATTAATGAGGACTGAGAGCTTTTGTTACAGACTGTTGCACACCTTTTCCCTAAAAAATTAAGTGTAACAATTAATCTATATGAACCATCATATAGTATGTTAAACGTATAAAAAACTTACCTTATTATTTCTGTTTGTGCATTTGATTTGTGTGATGTCATTCTTCTGATGTTGAATAGACTGGTTTGAACTCTACCACCTCCACCCTCAGTTCCAGCTTCAGCTACTCCCTTAGTGTCACCCTCAACAACATTGACTTGTCCGGTCTGAACTCCAATAGCTAGGTGCACCCGCATTTCCACCCTCAGTTGCTCCCTCAATGCCTCCCTTAACTACATTGAGTTGCCTAGTCTGAACCTCAACATTTGCACCTTGAGTTGTATCCTCAGCTACAACTTCAATAGCTCTACTAGCTTCCTCATTTACTTCTTCAGGTACTACTAGAGGTGGCAATGAACATCTCCTAGTATTATGATCTGATGCCCCATATCAGATGCATTTATAAGGAGTTAGGTCCCTTCTTAGCCTTGTCCTATTAGGGTCTTCATCAGGCTTTCTCTTTTTCAATTTCTTTGGTCTACTAGGACCTTTTTTGTATTTTGGTGGTTGAATCTCATTGACCACATATCCATACCATTAATTGATGTCACCTTACGTCCATAACAAATACCATATGTATCCATTGAATAACAATTATTCACATAATCCACAACCTTAATTTTTTTGAATTGTATGACAGCCATTGCATGTTTGCAAGGTATGCCAATTAATCCCTAGAAGTTACATGAACAACTTTGCTTATTATATCTGTCGCAACGTGGGCCATGATGGGACGGTAAAATAAATTAAAAAAATTATTTAGATAAATAAACAAATTGTTTTCCAAAAAAATGAAAAACTTGAGGAGTCGTCGCCAACGTTTATTTAAGGAAAATGTCAGAAAAATAAAAAAGGATAAGGAATAGTCTACGATTTGAGAAAAAGGATTCAAAAGTCGTTTACGCCCGGGGAAGGTGTTAGCACCCCACGTGCCTGTCATGAAAACGACAGCCTTTAATTGAGTGCTCTAAAAAATAAAGTGACTTTTAATTATTTATCTTTCCTTGAAAACATAAATTACATTTTGTTATATTTTCTTTTATTTAGAAAGGAAAATCAAATTTTTATTTTTTAAAAAAAGATTTTATTTTTTTAGTTTTATTTTGGGTCGACAGAGGATTTGTCCTCGTTTCTACGTATCCCTAGGTGCAATGAGAAAATGAGACTTACATAATTCTTTGTAGAAAAAAAGGTTGTGTGTTTAGTTGATTTTATTTTATTTTGAAAGGTTTTGATTTTGTAGTAAACTTTGTGAAGTTAAATAAGCCAGAGACCAATCATGACATTCACAAAATTTACTCACTTGATTGAAACATTTTCAAACAAGTCGGAGACCCAACATGCAGTGCGTGTAACATGAAAAAGGAGAATTGAGTGGTCATTTATTTGAGAATGTTACCATTTTTAGAAAAGATTTTAGTTTTGTGATAAACTTTGTGAACTTAAGCAAGTCGGAGACCCAACATGTTATTCACAAAATTTACACACACATTATTGAAACACCACCAAGCAAGTCGCAAACCCGGCATGGAGTGCACATAACATAAACGAGTATTAAAGAATGCTAATGCGGATTTTCAAAAATAAATAAATATTGAAATAGTGCTACGAAATCAGATAAATAGAATAAAAATGGAAAGTGATAGAATAAAAGTGGGGAGTACCCTTAGTAATTAAGGATGCGAGATTGAAACGTGGGGAAAATAAGATTTATAACGAGATATTTATAATGCATTATTAATTAAACTAACTAGCTAGTTAATGATAAAAAAGAAAATTACATTGAAAAATAAACGATAGAGACAATAAAGAAATACAATAAAATAAAGAGCTAATCACTAATATATATAATTATTTTTATTTTTTATTTCTTTTTCTTTTTCTTTTTTGCTTTTGTTAAAGTCAAAGAATTGACTTGGACTTAGTCAACATTGACGGAGTGCTGACACGACGGCCTAGTCACCATCCTAAGTGATAGCGGTGTACATATAAAGAATGAAGTGTAACCATCAGTTTTATTTTTTGGACTTAACAAAAAAAATGAGTTGGGCCCAAAATGGAAAAGGTGCATGCATCAAGAAAAGAGGTGTAAATAGAATTTTTTCATTTTATTTCAGGCTTAACAAAAATGGGCTAGGCCCAAAACAAGAAGTTGTATGTATGAAAAAAGTGGTGTGAATAGCTTTTGCATCTTATTATAGACTTTGCAAAATGGACTAGGCCCAAAACGAAAAAGGGTGCATGTATAAAAAGATATTAAAAAAACCAAAAAACTCATCAAAGAAGCATGTGCACAACCCAACAAAATAAAGGGATGGGAGGAAAAAAAATTGTGTAGGCCTCGCCGACAACCATGATGGACGAAGGGTGGCACAATGGTTTGAAAAGAAGAAGAAGAAGAAGAAGAAGAAGAAGAAGAAGAAGAAGAAGAAGAAGAAGATGAGGAGGAGGAGGAAGAAGATAAAGAAAAAGAGACAGAAAAAACAAAAAGAAGATGGTTAGGAAACGTGAGAGAGTGAGGAATGAGGGGTTACCTGATGACCCTTTTCTCTTATCTCACAAAGCTCGCCAAATGGCGCCACCAGATTGGTTCCTTTTAACTTTAAGGGTTTTGCGCTGCTCTGTGCATTGATTTTCAAAATTTCCTTCTTTTCTTTTTTTATGCAGAGTGATATCTTCTTCTTGACCTAATGGGCTCTTTTTGAGAGCCAGGTACAAAAGCAAATTTTGGATTCAACATTACCAATATCCTCCAACAACAAAAGCAATAGGCATGTACTGGTCATTCGGATTTCTGCCATCAATAATCAAGAATTGACCTCCAAACTTTGATTTGAGATGACATCCATCTACACCAATCAGGGATCTACATGCCTTTTTTAAAGCAGATTTTGGACCTTCTAAGAACATGTAGAAATTACAAAATTTTGGTAGTACTTCAATGGATGGTCTTTCCACTCGAATCAAGCATAAATTGTTTGTGCATCTATCCTTCAATTCAATTGCATTTGACCAAAGCTAGGAATACTGTTTGATACAATCACCATTAACTACTTGTTTTGCTAGTTGTTTGGCCCTCCATGCCCTAGACATTGAAATTCCAATTGAATAGTTAGCCCTTATTTCACCAATTATGTCATTTAGAGACATGTAAGCATTTGGTCACCCAGGTAGACTAATACTTCTGTTATTGAAAACCCTCTCACATGTGTGTTTAGGATGTAAGGTATCAAGCATATATGTCTCACTTTAACCTACCTTACTGGCATATACCAGATAGTCAATGCAATGCTTACACCTTGCTCTTGCTCACCTCTTATCATTAAAATCAAACTTGATTTCTCTCCCATTTAACACATTGTATTTCAGTATGGCTTCTTTGAACTCTTTTAGAGAAACAAACTCCAATCCCAACTTCCATTTAAATTCCTTACAAAACAACTTTTTGTTGAATCTTTCATATTTTTTCTTAAATACCTCTTAAACTGAATCATCATTGCATAAATGTTCACTAACATACCCATCTTCAATATGATTTGCAGGCAAAGTGTGTGCCATAAATAAACTGCCACTAAAATTCACATAATTGTATTAAGCCCTCTTACCTCTACCAGGAAGCTTCTTACCTCCACTACTAGCCTTCTCACCCTTACCAACAACCTTTTTACCTCCATCAACCTTGTCCACCAGCCTAAAATGTGCATTACTTTGCACTTCACTTGGTAGGTTTAAGTTTTCCTCCTGGTTGAAGTAATCGTTAGATACTTCAATTAATTCAACACATACACGTTGGTTGTTAGCTATGTCATCATCTTTGTGAACAAAAACACTAGCACAAGCATCATTACTTGAATCACCTTCCTCCCTCGGATTACACACCTTTTTTAAAGTTGACCTCTTTATTCATTTATTTTTCAGTATAACAATTTCTGGAATAGATAAATTAAAACCATCATCCAATCCAATTACTCTTTTCTCCTTAGAGTCATCTAACTAAACATCCTTCACTGATTCATCACTACTGTCTTTAGAATCACCAGAAAAATTTCCATCCACAACCACCTTATTACCACCAGCACATTCCACAAACAACTCCACCTCACAACTGTTAGCAATGACATAATTAGACAACTCCAATGCATGACTGTCCATAGTAATCTTGTTATACTCACCATCACTACCTTTCCACCATAGCCTCATTGGTTAATCACCATATCCAAAGTCTTTTTTTAAAATTCCAATTGCTTCAAAGAATGATCACTTGTCAACATCTATATCAATGACACTTCTAGAATGCTAGTCCCAACATATTGCATCATAGGGTCTTCTTTTAATTTGAAACTCATGCTTGCAACAAAAATATAAACAATGTTTATCAATTTAATGTTCACCATTAATTAGACCATAATTGAACCCTAATCAAACACAGTTAAACTATAGTCGAACCCTTAATCATTTTGTACTCAGACCTTAATAAAACCCGAAAAAATCCAAATAAAAAATTTTCAACTTCACAAAACATGGACCATTGCAACACCATAATAGGAGACAAAGAGACCACTAAGAAAGGGAAAGCAAGTAAACAAAATGAAAAAATCACATTACCTGCTATAGTTCGAAGATGACTCATCTCTTGAATGAGATAACGCGTACACATGAAGGAGACTCTCTCGTTTTGTTTTCACTTAGAAGATATCACAATAAACCTTGATAACACTCACAATCAGTCATTACAAAAAGCCACTACCATTACCTAGAAGATGAACTTATGCTTTTGAAGAGGGAACGTTTTCCAAATTCTAGTCATTTTTTTAAAAAAAATTGTTAGTTAATAAAATATAATAATTTGATTATTTTTTTTAAAAATAAATAATGACATGACTTAATTTGATTACATATTAAGTGATTAGGCTTGATGACGTGACATTCTGTGTGTCATGTCATCACTTAATATAATGAGACTGATGACAGATACTTCGTTAAAACATAAAAGTTTTTCAGGCACATAATTAACCAAAAGTGAATTTGAGGTATTAGTTTGAAAATAACCTATTTTTCAGGTATGAATAACATATTTTAGCTAATTTTTTAGTAATAAAAATTAAACAAATTAAATAACTCAATGGGTGAAAAAGACTTGAGTTTAATTCTTACAAAATACACTCTCTAGGACATATAATGAATTTTAGTGTAATTAAATCAAATTGATGATTAATCCCATAATAGGATCACCCATGTGACAATATAACTATTACTAATAGGATCATTCCACTTATTATCACTAACATGACAACCATCACTGATATATCTATCCATTTCGCCATCTCCACTTGGGCCTTTGAGGCCTCCATGACCATCATCACCTCCACGATTATTGATCCCTTTCTGCATATATGAGTCTTGATGGTTCTCAATTGGATTAGTTGTGGAGCTGGTTGAGTATCAGGTGTAGCCGTGTAGGTCAGTGGGTATGAGAGGAGGGTTGCTCAAGAGTGTGACTATTCATTTTCACGCCCAAAATGTTAAACATAATGTTAGATGCAAGAGATAATACTTTAGTTGAGACAAATTACCAATGTATATGTAATCTTAAACTCCTTTCATTTGGTCGTAAAAAAAATCCCTTTATTTGTTGTTGTAAAAAAGATAAAAAAATAAAAAATTCTTCCATTTGTTTTTTACTCACTTATGATAAAAGTTGGGATAAATGTTGACAATATTCATCAATAAATTTAAAACTTTATTCTGCCGAATGATATAACAATCTTGATGCAATGAATAAGTACTCACTTATGATAAAAGTTAAGTATAGAAATATTGAAACAGTGGGTAGTAAGTGTTTAATTAAGTCTCTATTTAATGGAATTTGGTCATGTTTAATAAAACAATTGTATAGTTTATTTCTAATTTGATTTTCAATTTGTATTTGATATTTAATTTAGTATTAATTTGGTTCATTTTTTTTATTATGAACTGGTCAAAGTTTCTGTTACTTTTGGAGTTTTTATTAATCATATAAGGAAGAAGTTCCTTCAAAATGTTGGTTTATAGATGAAATTGGAACTTGAATAGGTATCATTATGCAAAAGTTTGATAGCAATGCATCTTTCGTTTATGGAATAAACAACATTATGAAACATTATAATTTGAAATTTGGAGCATGGTTGTTCTTGACCTATCAAGAAAATGAAAATTTCAAAATGAGAATTACGCATATATAATTTGAACAAATAAGTGAATGTTGAAATTATTGTAATACGTTCCAAAACAAAGATCATGATGATCCTTTGATAAAATTACTTTTGTCTTAAAAGTCATTTTTCACCGGATTTTTAAACACATTCTAAGTTACTTTCAAAAGGCTACGAGATATGATTTCTTGATTCATCATCCCAACCTATTCAAACACTATCTCCATGACAATTGAAGAAATAGAAGGAGATTGTAGGTAAATATATTGAAGAATATGCAAGAAGTCTCTCTGATATATTCAGAATTTGATAATATATCCCTTTTAATTATATATTTCTAGCAAAATGATGTAATATTCTTGAAGTTTTCAATGTTTTAATTTTCAGTAATTATAATAGTTTTGCTGAAAATCAATATTTGATGAGGCTATTGTTTTTATTATATTTAGAATTAATTATTTACTGTTTGTATTTTATCTTTTTTATATTGTATCTTTTTTTTTGGATTTTTCATGTGCATATATTAGTTTCTTTTTTGGTCACACAGTTTTTTTATCAACCAATGTTAAGATTTTGTCATTATTACGTGCTTTTTTTACAAACCCCCCGATCTAGTAATTACCACATATCGCTAACTTGATTTAAATTAATTAAATATTTAAGTATTGTGATCTTTAAATAAAATAATGTTTACCACTGAATGTATATAAATTAATTAACGCAAGGTTAACTAATAGTCTCAATAGAAAATACCTATAATATAAAAATAAAAATACGCATGGAAGTTCAATTATGTTTTTGAAGTTCAATTAAAGGTAAATAATTTATTTTGAAATTAAAAATATATTTGTTTGTATTTTAATTTAACATAATTAAAAAAATGACATCTTAACATAATTAAAATTTAAACATGTAAAATTATGTTCCTGTCTATACATTGTACATTCACCCTTTCTAGCAACCCCTTTTTTCCCTTAATTTGTTATGTGGATAAGTTCTACTAGCCACCAAACAATAATTCAAGTTCCTTAGTAGATGTAAATCATGTGATAGTGACGGTTTTTATTTTATTTGGTACATGACTGATTTTCTTTTAGGTAAATGATAGTGACCGAATTTTTATTAACAAGTAATCTATCCAAATATCTTAAAGAATTGAAATGATCAAAGTGGTTTAGAATATCTAGACTTGTGATAGTGACATCAATTCTAGTTTGTTTAGGATACAATTATTCTTAAAAATGAGACAAAATATTATATACCTTTAATGGATATATAGGTCCACTTAGAGCAAGTTATCATTGATTTCCATGTGAAAGATTATTAGCTAGAATTCATATGATGGCAACGAGTTTTAGCGCCATTGTAAATTTGTAATGAAATCATCACGATCACAGCTACATATATGCTGAAAAGATTGGCATTGAATTCTTTATTCCCAAACGGTGGAGCTGGTTGAAACCTACCTAATATTTTTCTAATATAATATTATCTTCATTTAATATATATTTTCTCAAACAACAACAACAACAACAACGCCTTATCCCACTAGGTGGGGTCGGCTACATGGATCAACTTCCGCCATAATGTTCTATCAAGTACCATACTTCTATCCAAACCATTAATTTCGAGATCCTTTTTTATAACCTCTCTTATAGTCTTTTTGGGTCTTCCTCTGCCTCGAATTGTTTGTCTTCTCTCCATCTGGTCTACTCTCCTCACTACAGAGTCTACCGGTCTTCTCTCTACATGCCCAAACCACCTAAGTCTATTTTCCACCATCTTCTCTACAATAGGCGCTACTCCAACCCTCACTCTAATAGCTTCGTTTCTAATTTTATCCTGTCGAGTCTTACCACACATCCACCGCAACATCCTCATCTCCGCTACACCGACTTTATTCTCATGTTGGCTCTTGACCGACTTTATTTTCTCAAACAAATTATAATATAAAATACTCATCGAATTTATTTATGATTAATCTTTCTTAAAAAATCTAACGAATCATTTTTAATAAAATTATTTTATTTCAATCATATTTTTTCTATTTACAAAATTTAAACCTATCATCTTACTTAAGAAAATTAAATTCAATATACTTCAACTAACGACTTTGTTGATAAAGTTGATGTGTATAATTTATGGAATACTACTATTTAATAAACTCAGATATTATAATATAGAGATTTAGATTAATCTGTTTTTTTATTTAATTATTATTTGCAATAAGTTATTGTGGCAATTATTAACAGGTGAAAAAATTAATTAATATGACTTTAAGTTTAAGTTTATAAAATATCAATAGTTTTTTTCATAAAAAGAAAATGAAAACGCTAAGATATCAATAGTTATGAAACAAAAATTCATACATATTTTTTTTTTTTTTAAATTTCATACACATGTAATGTAAGTCAACCGAAAACCACTAAAGATTATAAAGATCCCTATCAAATTTTAAAATATCTGCATTTTTAATATTTGAACTCAAGACGACTTACTGATCAAGGTGGAATAGTTTTTGCTAACTAATCTACGCATTCTATGGTACAGTTAATGTTATATGTAACCATTTATTCAACCGTGGTAATATTTAAAGAGTTAAATTACGATGTATTAATAATAGAATATTTTTCATCTAATGACGATTCTTTTATATATTATCATTTAGTAAGTTTAATAAAATCTATTAAACTTTGTTTACATAAAATCCATATTTAATAACGCTAAATGTTCATATTGTTTGGTTGAGTATATACCACATAAATATTACTATTGCATATGGCTTCATTTCTTTTTGAAAGTCAGCTAATAAAGGATAGTCCGTTTTTGTTGATTTTCATTAGAAAAATACAAATTGCATGTTTCAAAGTAGTATTTTCTTATTCTAAAAACAAGAACCTAGTGGAAGAAGGAAGAAGGCGACAAAGCAAAAAATCTTGATAATGCAATGGCAGTGTCTTTATCGAGATTTAAGAGCCATCGGTTTTGTTTTCAGAGGGTGGTTTTTCTGGTATTACCAATTAATTGTTGACTTGAATACATACATTACATGATTATCGTCATTCTCAATGTCTTCATATATATGCAATATTGCTAAAATCGCAAGCCATTCAAAGCCCATCCAACTCGTTTACTTGTTGTCCAGAAAAATAATATCAATAATCAAAATGGGTGAGCCAAGTAAATTACAATGATCGTATTTGTTCTGATCATCTAGATCACTAGTAATTCAATAAATAACATCTTTTTTATTTTTCCTTCTGTTTTTCAATTCCTGGTGAATGCAAAAACCACGCTATATCATCTCAGTTACAAAAAAACATCTTATATATTGTGAGAAAACCAATCATATAATATATATTTAAAATACAAAAAACATAAAAGCTTTTTTTCTTCTTCTAATTCTACAGCTCCAAACTATATGACTCTGTTATCTGAAACGATGGACCTCTGCTTTTGCAACTTTATCATGATCTAGTAAAACATATCCTCAATTCTCTTATGATATATTATTGAAGAAAAAAAATTCATAAAATATATCATACCCACCCAAAAAAGTATAGTACAATGCGCAGGATCTAAACCCATCGAATATCTAGAAAAACTTGAAGTTGCTAGAAAGTTGAAATCCACCACTTCATTGGTTTCTAGTTTGTCTAGAAATAGAAAATCCATTGAGAAATAAGAAATTATATTTGAGATATGAAAATTAAAATCACATGACACGTGAAAAATCACATCCTAATATGAAATTAAACACTCTAGAAAAGGATTATGACAAAATCAGAGAAGCAAATTAAGACCTAGCAACTCCACGATCCACCCAATAATCAAAATAGTCACACCTACTTCTATAATTAATTTATGTATATGTAATTAAGCATAGGGAAAACTTGAGAGGTGGAACAACAAAGTTCCAAAGCATATATAAAATCAACACTGCCAAAATTCAAGAGTTGCAAGCAAGGATTCATATCATATCATATAAAGGTACACATGAACACATAACTCACAATAGTTTTTTTTTGTTATCATCAGCATGTGGAGTCAGAAACCACAGGCTTATTGGCAGGCATGGACTTGGAGCGTTTCATCCAATTAGCTGGTGAAGCTGTATGCCCACGATGCAAACGGCACCGGAAGGACCCTTCATGTGTCGTTGGTGAGCACAAGCACTGTCCTTTGGGCAATGATCCCGTGCCGCCACCGCCGCCGCCACTATCACTCTTTGGTGATGTTGAAACGATGAGCTTGTTACCGTGACCTTGAGATGCCATGGATGATGATGCTGTTGGTTTTGGTAGAAGGAGCTTCAAGTTGGTTGGGAAAACAGGATGTTCCTTTACATAGAATAAAACACACCAAGGCAAAGATAGACCCTTTTATATAATAATAATAATAATAATAATAATAATGATGGTGATTTTACATATCTATTAAGATCTATCCACCTCTTTCCATCTTTGATCTTTGGATGGAAAAGAGATAAGAAAAAGACTAAAATAATAAGGAATCCAACGGTTAATGATGCAAAAAGCAAACACAAAAAAAAAGATAGGACATGAAGAATAAACTATTAATTTGTTGTCTGAATAACATCATCTATGTTTTTTATTTATTCAAAATACATTAAAGTATTAAAAAATTTATTGATATTATAAAGAATATTTTTCCTATCTAATTCTGTTCACATGACCTTTGATTTTATTCTAAATTATAATAAGAAAATAATCCATAAATTGAAAAGTTTTCTTATCTTTTACCTGATTTTTTTAATGTGAATCATCTTTTATATTTGATTTTTCTTTAATTATAATTAAAATATTAATAAAATATGAAAGTTGTCGATATTAAATAGACTTTTTTTTTTTACATAAGCAACATGTTTAATTATTTATAAAGTACAAGAGGAACTCTAAGTCGTATATAATTATATATATAAAGCACAAATGAACATTAAAGAGAACAATGAATCCAATCCATAGGGCATATACACCAACATATGCATGTGGATTAAAATACCAGCATAAAAAAAATATTTTCTTTTATACATTTATGTGCTCATAAAATTTTAATAGATCGAGTTCCTGAACTTTTTGTGTAGTTTTTTTAAAAGGAGTTTCTTGTGCAATTTAAAATTGATTAATATACACTTTACTATATTATTTTATTTTAATTATATGATTTAAACTAATAAATTAAAAGACGAGATTAATTGAGGGATAAAGTATTAATTATTGCATTGGGGGACCCAATTAGATGAGGAATCAAATCGAAAGAACATGACAATGGCTGAGAGAGGCAACATGAAGAGTTAGAGGGTGACCACGTGGGAAGTTCATGCCTTCATATGGCTGAGTGCACACCTGGCAGTTTCATGCTCAATCACATTTAAATACGTAAGAATGTTGAAGACATCAAGTATATATGAGAAGCAAAATATACCCCAAAAAAGGAAAACTAAAATAAATAAATCCTGATGTTTTCATTTCCAGCTTATATATATATATAATTTGTTAAAATTAAATATTCCTACTTATTTTTTAGAAAGGGTATTTTAATACGCTTAACTTTAAGTGTGTTGTTATTTTGTATGTCTGTGTAATTATTACTATTTTTTTAGTTAGTTTTCTTTTGATTTGCATATATATATCGAGTAAAGTACTGAAAATTCTTTTGATTTTTTCAAAAATAGAATCTTCTACTCTTCGTATATTGTTGAACATCACTTGAAAATCTTGCTTGCGTTTCATGTACAAGCCACACAAATTAAGTTGACAAGCAAGCTTGGCTAATCCACTCTATAAAGGATATATATTATTGGTCCTATGGAATAATATGATCCAATAATTGTCCTTCCATGAAAGGTAAGCAGATAAAAACTGATAGAGATTTATTGTGGGCACGTGTCACTTTTAGAAGCATTTTGTCTTTGAAATGATAGTTCATCATTGGCCAAGTGTTGTTCCAATTTATATGGATGTCCAAAGGGACAAAGAAAAAAAAATACAATTGATACTCAGATGATCTACAAGTTAGTGGGGGCAGAATTCTATACTGATTTCATCTGGTCCAATTTGTTGAAAAAAAAGCTAAACATCATAAGCTAAGCATCTCACCGCCATGTATTGCATAAACATTATATTATAGGATCCTCTGATCGAAGCATTAGTACAAGAGCGGGTAATGCATTCCATTCAACAATCTGCAATTTTTAATTATCGTAAACAACTATAGCAATAACACAATTAATTAATTGTGAAAAATTTATCTATTTCTTAAAAGGAAAATATTTTTAAAATAATAAATAAATTTTCACTTAATGATTCTATTAATAAATAAATATTTAAAAGTGAAACATAAAATTCATTTTTTTATTATGATTTCTTTTTAGTCAAATAAACAAATTTTTAGTTCAACTTAATAGAGAATTATTTAATATTTAATGTAACTTATGATAATAATTTTTGATAAACATATTCATTTTAATTATAATAAGACTGTAATTTATAAAATAATAAAATATTTTTTTATAGAAATGTTTTCGATGCAATAATTATTTTGTAAGTAATTTCTACAATAATTAGAAATAGAAATTGAAAAAGTAAAGTTTTAAAACAAAATGAAGATTGAAAAAAGTAAAAGATTTAAAAATATGCTGTAAAATAAAAAGACATGAGTTCATAAAAGTTGGGGAATTAAATACATACATGATAACTTGTTGAACCTTTACTTATTTCAATGATAGACAAGTTGTGTTTTGAGAAATTAAGTGATTGTGTATCAAAACCTCCCTTATTACAACATACAAGTTCTATAATTATAGATTACAAATTATAATTATCCGCTACAAACTTTCACTAAATTTTCACCGTCCATGACTTTGATCTTTGATCTTCATACTTGATAACTTGTATTTTCAATCTCCATCATTGATATCTTCTAGTACATTGATACTTTCTAAATCTGCGTTTCTTAATTAACTAAAACACTATAATTTGACACTTAATCAAAATAGTCTATTAAAAGATTATTTTTTAATACTTTTTCGAAGATTATTTTTGGATAATTGAAAAATGTTGTTGTTAACATCAGACACCAATTTACTGAAGAAATTAAGTCAAATATTACCTTTTTTTTATTTATTCTCATCATCATTAAATGCAAGAATTCTCAAGGTCATTACAGCTGCTCCTTGTACCTCTATGTCATTGAATTCAACAATTCAACAAGAAGAGGATACCACCTTCCATCCTGAATATAGCATATCTATATATATATAAGTGTAAAGAATAGAATATATAGTTGTAGAATATATCTTTTAGAGGTATGGAAAAAAGAGAAAAAACCTGATATGGGTCTTACTGATGGTATTTCTACGAGCAAGGTTGTTTATAGCAGCAGCTACTTTCTTTAAAAGATCAATTATTTGTGGAGAAATGGTACGTACTGCTGCTCTTGTGCCTCCTTAACAAATCTATAAGACAAGGCAAGGCTCCAGCATCTACAATGAGTTGCCGATGCTCTGGCTGTTTGATGATGTAAAGATAAGAAAAAGAAAAAAAATCAGAGTTAAGAATCTTCATGATTTATAAAAATCTGAAATAAGAAAAACATAACATTTTCCTCTAAACAAATCAAACGGAATGCACATAAACTAATACTCCAATTTGCCCCACGTATCCAATAATATCGAAACTTTTGGATACTTTACAAATATGTATTGTGAAGTATCCAAACCTATGAAGTATCAATAATTCAATTTGTTTCACTATCTAATAAGTATATTCTTTGGATACTTCGTTGTTGATACATACATGGATGAAGTATTTCATGACAATCTAATACAACTACATAAAATACATAAACATGTCGTTATCCCTTGATGAAGGAAAAATAGAAAATTTTCTGAAAAATAGAAAATTTTCTGTTTATGAATGATTTCAAGAAAAAAATAAAGAGATTAATAGTACTTTTTCCTGTATGTAAATAATATAAAATAATTTATGACAATGAGTTATTTTTACTAATGTTCAAGAAATACATTTATAATTTGGGTTTACAAAATTACAATTATATATTAAATATGTTACTTTTATAATTTTTTATACATTTCTAAATACACATCATATCCTATATATATTTTTAAATAATGGTATTGTGGTATCGTAGCTATGCATCATAGCAAAATAGAGATTCAATATTGTTGTTCCAAGTACGTAGCATGATTCAAGATTTAGTAAGGAAAGCTTACTTTATCATCATCTGCAAGAAAGCCAATCAAGGATGTATATGCACATCCTTTCTGGACGTCAAGGTCAGGAGCTGCAGGAAGAAGGGTCATTGCTAGGGTAGGGATGACACCCCAATTGACCATAGTATCCCTCAGGTCCTCTTGGACCCATGACCTACACCAAACATTTTTTACGAGGGCCAAGACGGTACTTTTGACTAGGGTGTGATATGGAGAGTTGAGGAGAGAAAGTTGTTGGAGAATCTCAGCAGAGATATATGTTTCCATGGCATTTAGGGTTGGCCAAGAGAGGTTTTACAAGACACCCGTCTTCAAATGTGACCTATTCCATATCGGTCAAATAATCATCGTTGTAGGATGCGTGACTTTTAACATTGTCGACTACGATGACCTGTCATAATCGATGTAAAAAAGTTTAAAAAACCAATATAAAAAAACTATTTTTAGTAGTGTAATAAGGAGTGAAAGGAAGCTAGACTCCCTTAATTTCTTCCCGGGGTTAGCATTTGTACTTGTATTATGTTACGTTCCTCGCAAAGGCAAACACTTCTCTCATACAAATTGGTAAATACTATCTACGATTCTTGAATTTAAATTTTCTTTAAATAGATAAGGTTAAATTTATTTCGTGTTATCAATTTTTTTTATCAGATCTGTGTTATCTTTTATTAAAGGATAGTTTTGTTTTTTATAGTTTAAATAATTAAATTTTGAATGAATGTTGATACGTTTCAGAAATTTAGCATTCAACTCTGTTGAATTAGAATTTTAAAAAACATCAACCATAGCAGTGCCCAGTTTACCAAACCAATATTCAACTTACGCGCGACAGGAAACATTCTATAAATACTTTTTTACTAAATAAAGTGAAAAAAATATTAATTAAAAATTAAACAGAAATATTATTAAAAAATTTCTTTTATTCTGTTATGTACACATACATTTTAGTTTGTACATGGTAAAAAATGAATATTTATCTTATACTACTAAAATTTATAATTTATAATAAGTAATTTCAAATATATAAATTATATATATTACAATTAAAATATGTAATAAATAATTATATTTGAACATATAAATTATATTTTAGATTTATGATAAATAATTTATATTTTGATGTATTGTTAATTTTATAAAAAAAAAGATTGAAATTCAATTTAAATCTAAGAATATTAAAAATGCAATATTAAAGGAGAAAACGTTATTGTCATAATAGTGATCCTCTTTATAAGCATGTTAAGAATATATTTGAGAATTGAATGAATTTAGCCTATGCAAAATGAGGAGAGAAAACGTGTCCCCTGGGTTGCGTGCTTCGTTTGACAGCAAATTCGTGGTTTCAGCACGGTAAGTGCTATCGGTTCGGTGGCCTTAACTTAAGAATAATAACAAAACAAACACAGCCTAATACCCAATCCTCACTCTACTTTCCCCATTTATCTGTCAAACGCGCAGCAACAAGAATCAAAATCCAAGGGCGAGCTTTAAACCATTTCAGTTAAGCTTTCTAACCCCCCAACGTACTCCTTTGTAGTTACAATTTCATTTTAGCGTTTTTTTTCTACTCAAAATTAGAATTAGAATTACAACCTCGGTAAAATAGAATAACTGGGTATGTGTGTGCTACTTGCAACTTTGTGAACTCTTGTGATTTTTCTTCCCATAAGGTATTTGTGAAAATGCTGTAATGAGGAAAATTGTTGGATAGGGTTTTGTTTGTATTTCTGTTGTTGCTTGTTAAATATTGTATGAGTAGAGTATGACTCTGTGTTTTCACTTACATGGATGGCTTAGGAATGGTGGAACTTTGTTGGAAGAGTGGTTTTTAATAATTGATTTAGGTAACATAGGTTTGGGGTGGGTTATGGTTATGGTCTAGCCAAGGGGAAAGGAAGAAATCCGGAAAACATGCTCTTATATATGTGCAAATTGCTTGAGATGCTACTATAGATGAGCACTCAGAAGTCTTGTAAAAATTGTGTCCATGGAAAATGTGTTTGAGCAATGAGCACTCAGAAGTCTTGTAAAAATTTGCACTTTACAGTTACAGGTATCTATTGATATTTACAAATAGTAAATTATATATTCTCATTGCTTTTAACTATTAGAATTCCTACCTAGTTTTCAAATTCACAACCTCCCCTCACTAATGGTTTCAGATTGCAAGAAAAAGCTAGACCTACCCAGCAGTGGTAGGATTATGGTCTATTGCCTCCTGTGATGCTATAAATACTTGCCTCATGAGGCAATAGTTCTAGGCTTTATTTTGCATAAAAATCTGTACTAAAAGTTGATGAATAATGAGATAGGTTCTTCCCTTGGAACTACCAGTGGAATAGTCTGCCATAATTTAATCTTGTAATTCTTTGAGTTTCCTTGTTCACACATAAGTTATAGATAGTTTACTATGGTTGAAGTGAAAATTTACAGGATAAAAAGTGGAAATTTTTTGGATAAAATAGTTGGTATGTGGTGTTACAAGAAAATAATCTTCAACCAAAGCACATATCCTTTGTCTTCAAAAAAGAAAAAAAATGATTCATATGGTAAGTTTGTTGATTTTTCACTGCATGAGGCATCAAGATTTGTTGTACTAATATTAATTATTCCTGTTTACCATATTTTCAGGGTTTTGTTCGTTCTGGTACGAGTTTTCTTATTTCTGATCATCTGCCTTACATCATTAACAAACAACAATGACCACCCCTTTCCCTCGCTCACTGTCCTGTGTAGCCAACACTGCTCTTCACCGCACCAAATCCGAGCAGTTTACTCATTTTGTTTCCAACACAGTGACACGGCTCCTCTGCTCTTCAACTCAGCCACAACACGAAAACCCTCTCAGGGAACAAGCACAGACACCACCTCAAGAATCTCTCCATGATGAGAACAAACAAAGCCATGAGCCCGAAGAAGACCACGAAGATGGTGACAGTATTAACAAAGAAACAGGTGAGATTGGTGGACCCAAGGGGCCTGAGCCCACTAGGTATGGTGACTGGGAACGCAATGGTCGCTGCTCTGATTTTTAAGTTTTTACTTCACTCTGCATACCATAATAGTGTGTTTGGATCCACTTTATACATGCACGTCTCAAACTAAAATCACGTCAAATTGAAGGAAAGACAAGAAAGCTACTAATAGTAGGTTTACCTTTGACGCTTATCCAAACATGCAGATGATAAATTAAATTTCATTAATATTGTGTATTTTTTTTTCCTATTCAGTTCTGATTGGATGACTATATGTGATGATTATGTAACGACATTGTCTTTTGATTCATTATTATTATGCAGTTAAAATTGTGAGAATTGGAGAAACGCTTAATTTGTTGCTTACATAATTCCTAATAACGGATTGATGATTTGATCTAGCAATGATTCTGTGATGTGCTGGTATTAGTGTGGGTTTCACAACGTGAAAACCATATAATATTTTTGTTGAAAATCCCCTTCGTTGTATGTATCTTAATACAACTGGTGCATTCTCTTATTGGGTACTCAGAACGGTAGGGAACTAGGTAAAGGGGAAGAGGTTTTCTAAAACTATAGACATAAATTCAAGTAAAAATCATTACATGGTCCTAATTCATTATGACACACATAATTGAGTTCTATTAACTCTTCTTCATAAGCTGAAAAACTCCATTGTGTCATGCGAAAATTGACTAGACCATAATCACATGATAATCTAGGCCCATATAATAATAGACAAAACTTAGATACAATGCCTTGTGTTGTTTTTTAATTAGAATTAGAGTTTTATCTCGATAATCTATATAGTAACAGATTTCATTAGATGTCATCACGTGTTATCAAGGTAAAAACTCTTGTTCTAATTGGAGAACAGCACAAACAATAGTTCTGTATTAAGTTTTTTCCTATCATAATTTGATAGATCATGCATTAATTTCCTTACTGGGCCGTTGACAAAAGAGAATCACCATGAAGAAGAAGTACAAGGGGCTCCACCACTGCCTGAAGTGCCCAAGGAAGTGGCACCTCTAAGAGAAACAGAAGAACCTTGTGCAGGGAGCTTCTTCATAGGGGTGAGAGGAGGCGTAAGTGAAGGTGGTGGTGATCCTTGAGCATCATCCTCCCCAGAAGAACCACTTGTTTCAAAACGAGAGGGTGAAGTGTGTGGTCTCAAACGGGGTATATTCCCCACTTGCTTTCCCCTCTTCGTTCTTACTTCTCATAAATGGGGTTGGAAATGTACACAAGGTGCTGCTCCACACCACCACAAGAGTACTTGTTATTATCAACACATGGACTTTCATTGTCACTAGCACCAACTTGAAGAAGAGACTGTGGTGGAGCCCTTGCCAAGAATGATGCTAGTGGAGATGATGAGACAGAAACAAGTCCAATGCCACGTGGGGTTGCATTTGGTTCATCTTTGCAAGGGAAAAGGAAGCTTCTTGGGGCTTGGAGGACCCCTTGTGAGTAAACATTGCTAAAGGGAGGAGGAGGAGGAGGAGGAGGAGAAGGAGAGTGTTGTGGTGTGTTTGAAGGGGAAGAATTTGGTATGGTTGTGGTGGTTTGAGTGGTGGAGATGGGAATGGTGTTGGTTTTTTTCCTGAGCTGGCGGCGGCGGAGTAAGAGAGAACAATAGAGTTCAGCAAGTAGCACTAGAATGAGGCCAAGAACAATGACAAGGCTTACCACCATTACCAAGGTTGCTCCCATGATGAATTTGGATGTTCCCTTCATTTTCTTTCTTCTTTTTATGAAGTTTGGTGTGTGGTGTGTGTATGATGGACTAGTATGGTCTTTTTTATTTTACTTGCCTCTCTTTTCTCTTCTTGAGGAACATATATGTGGCGGGAAAAAGAGGAAGAGAAGATGAAGGAAGGGGCTTTTGTGGCGGGAAATGATACTTTACTTTACCTACCCTCTGGCAAGAAGTAGTGGTGAAAGGGGGAATCTTAGAAAGAGATGATGTTTTTCTAGGGAAGGGTAAAGGCTTTTGTTTCTGAAGTCTGAACTAATTAGGACTTCAGAACTTGCAAGTTCTGACAATGGTCAGATTGGTCAATTTGATAGTTTTCTAGGACTAGTGTTATTGTGAAATTTTCACCTAGAGATGGGAAGCCTATATTGGGTTGGGATTTGCCGCGAAATTAGTTTTTCTTTTTAAATTAATACTAAAAGAATTACTATTGTATTAAAAAATTAATATCAAAACTCTGGGAGTAAGTTTTTCTTGGCGTTTTTTTTTATTATTCCAGAGTATCGATTTTATTTGTCAAGAAATGGGTAAAAGATAAAATGAAATGATTTTGCATTGCTTGTTACATGTGGATATTTTTCTCACATCATTTATTTTATATACAACATCATTTATTTTATATATAAAAATTAATCAAAATTTAAATTCTAATTTTATGTATAAAAATTAATTAAAATTTAAATTCTAAACCAAAATAAAAAAAATTATTATTTCTTGTGTTAATATTGGTATGATGGGCTATTCTACCTTTACATAGGCCAATATAGCGCTAAGACCAGCTCACTAGTAACCACAGTTAGGTGAGCAAAAGTTTTAAATATATATATATATATATATATATATATATATATAGTTAAATTTATAAGTAAATATGTTTTAAGAAAAATTAAACAAGTCTTTAATTTATGATAGGCTATTAGGCTGTCAAAATTACAATCCAATTCTGCATTAAAAAAAATTACAACCAACTCCATCAACACTTACAGGATGAAATAAGCTGGCATTTGGCAAAACTCCACTTTTGAAAATTTTATTGAAACATCCTAATATAATATATTTCTTAAATAGTGCTATCAAATTATTTTTCAAGCAGTTTGTAAATTATTATCTGGCATGTATAAGAATTCTTTTATACCTTGTTTGGTAGTATGATAAAAATAGCAAGAAAAGAAATAGAAAAAAAATTGCGGATTCACATAAAAGAATTTTACTGCTGAAAATAGAGGAAATGCCGTGGAAATGGAAAGTGGTGAGGATGGAATTGGAAGAAGAGAGAGAGAGTAATTTTTATTTTAATTTTATCTTTTTTTCTCTATTTCTCTCAACAAACATTCTTAAAATTATTCTATTTCTCTTTTCTATTTTTATTCGTTCTGTCTTCCTCTCTTACCAAACACACCCTTAGAGATAAGAGATATCCCTCTATTTCCACTACATTGACCATTTTAAGATCAATTTCACTATTCTTTATTTTGTCAAATGAATAAAACTGATTCCAAAGCAACGGTAATATTGTACAGTACAGTGTGTTTGCAAAAACGTTGAATGGAACGTAACAGACGTTCATTCTAAAGCCTCCCTCAAATAGCGTTGCCTCGGAAAGCGTAAAATGCCGTTGAATGTCCATTAGGAGGGTTTTGAACGTTAAAACAAACATAGCCGTAATAGTGTAAATTCAATGAAATTCATGTTTGGAGGTGTAGTACTACAATGTATAAGCTCGAGTAAACGGCACAACAAAACCACATATCTCAACATTTACTCGACACAAAACACTTTTACAATCATAACATTTGAAAAAACTCAATAAACTTTGCGTAAAACCATCATTAGTAAAAAATGATGACAACACAGGAACGGCCATGGCTGACTAATAATATAGCTCAGGCGTATTCAACACTTGGAAATTAATGCACTACAGTGCATCCTTCAACAATACCAACAGTACGTGAGATTAAAGCATGATGATCGTAATCACTGATCATGCTGGTTGACGAGAACTTATTCATCGTGATTCTATTACTTATGTTCCTCTCAAGGCTGCAATCCTAGCAGCTAAATCATCACAGTCAGGTAACTTGGGATGTACATGCCGAGCTTCATTCGACCTCTCAGGCTGAAATGAAGCAGCACGAGCATATACTTTTTTAACTTCCACGGCTTCTGTTTGTTCATGGGGAAGTGAAACTGATCTTGGTGGACGAGTCACCATCTCTGGTGTCTCATCAGGTCCATCTCTGGTTGAGTTATCCATTTGATGTGCATGGCGACTTCTAGACTTTCTTCTTGCTTTTTCAGGCACATTTATGGATGGTTTTTTGCTATAATGTATCAGTAATCTATCAATTACCCTTTCCTCTTCATCGTTTTTGTGCTGCTCATCATCAAACAAAATTTGCAGGCCACGTTTTTGTTCATCTCGTCTCCTGCTCCTTGGTTTTCTCACAACTTCAGCATCTTCATTACTGGCATCATCGTGAGTAGATCTTGATTTTGAGTGCTTCTGTCTTGTAGACTTTTGTTTTAATACAATGACTTCTGTAGCATCTTCCTGAACAGAGAGTTCTTTTTCATGACCATGTTTACTCAGTCTTGCGTGTCTAATGGCCTGTAAATCCCGTTCAGAATCATCCAAACCTGGTTGGATCCTTTCCATTGTAGGAGTAGCATCAGGCTTTTCATGTACCAAAGGGTATGTCCGGATGCCATCACTGTCAATATTTGAATATACTGAATTGCTTCCATGTGTGTTGTTCTTCAGTTTAGAATTGGGTTTTACATAAGGAGGTGGGATCATGGCATTATTGTAGAAGGGCTTTGCCCTAGGAGTTTTATCCTTTTGAGTTCTTCTCTCAGAATTATCAACATCAGGTAGGCCACCATGATTAACAGCAAATGGCTCGTTCACATTGTTCTTTGAACGAGATCCTGCATGACCAGGAGACTTCCTAGCAGTGGCAGTGTCCTGGCTTTCTTTTACAAGTCTGGTATTCCCCCAACTATCATGCTGATTGAAACCACCTTCAAATTGTTCCTCTCTTGTATAAGCAGGTGGATTCGCATTATTGTAGAAGGGTTTTACTCTAGGAGTTTCATCCTTTGGAGTTTTTCTCTCCAGGTAATCAACATCAGGTAGGCCACCATGATTAACAACATATGGCTCGTTCACATTGTTCTTTGAAAGAGATCCTGCACGACCAGGAGACTTCCTAGCAGTGGCAGTGTCCTGGCTTTCTTTTATACGCCTGGCATTCCCCCAACTATCATGCAGATTGGAACCACCTCCAAATTGTTCCTCTCTTGTATCCTTGGAAGAAGATCCAATTGGTTTTAGCATGCTACCCTCCTTCCAATAGCCTCTATCACTCATCTTAGAAAGTTCTTCTCTTCCAGGTAACAGATTGCCATGGCCATCCCTTTTCAGACTGACTTCATCGTAACTGCTTAGTGGCTTGAATCCATTTTCAGGGATTGGAGGTTTGGATTTGGAACGAAGATGATTTTCGTCTCCCTTTGAGACAACAGCCTCTTTGCCATTCTGAAATTTATGCCTGTCATTAGGATGATCATGACTTCTCTCAAACTTGAATCCTTTTGGGGTAGCATCCTTGCCTTGTAATGGTATATCACGATCAATCGTGTGGTTTGACTTAAAATTACTGTGATCCTGCATGAGCAGATATATATTTATGGTACATACTAACACATGTAAGTAATTAATAAAATTCATGTACATTCTCAAAATGATTTCCCAACTGGAAAACAAAAAACGTAGAGGAAAGTATTTTTCTAAGATAATAGCAAAAATGATCCATTTGAGAACAAAGGGCTGAGAAAAGCACCTGTGCAAAAACAGAGGATTTTGACATCCTTAATTCAAAAGCTTTCGAATCCCATTTTATTGCGAAGTCTGAAGCAATATCCTGCATCAAGTGAACCTTCTTCTCCAACGTAGAAGACTTCGAATTCAAATTCGTAGCAAACTGATAATTGGCAAATTTAATGAGTCAGTTCAAGCACAAGTCATAAATATGCAAAATTCTCATGAAATAAAAAAGGTGTGAAGAGTGACCTCTTGATTGACATAACATTCTAAAGAACTTCCATATCTATCCTGAAATATTTGACGAAGGTCACGTAACTCTGGTAGATCAGAAAATCTTGCAGCGGCAAACATCAGAGATGATATAGCCTCCCTGACTTCCTCAGGACATCCACTGCAAAAGACACGAGGGAAAATATGAAATGGTCCCATAAACTTAAGAATATTTAGACACTGCATGTGTCCAAACAATGCATAAAAACATAAAAAAAAAAAACAGTTCAACAACAGGAACAGATATTGGAGAACAATATTCCTAGTGCTCCCACTCTTATTAAAAGAATACAGGAAAAAATTATTTTGG
The DNA here is from genome assembly GCF_000004515.6 of Glycine max. Lineage (NCBI taxonomy): Eukaryota > Viridiplantae > Streptophyta > Magnoliopsida > Fabales > Fabaceae > Glycine > Glycine max. Next base: position 7,880,080 of record NC_038243.2, on the reverse strand, counting down.
CAAATAATCTGAAAACCAGCTCACAATAATTATGACAAAACGTAACAAGTTGATAATAAAATTTGCATAGCCCATAATATGAATATTTCTTGGCCATATTATTACGATCGGATATTATCATATACAAAGTTTAGATAGATAAATTCAATTATATAACCTTGAGTGTTGAAATTTCAAGTATAGGATCATTAAAAGGCTCAACTTTTGTCAGAGGCTATGTTCAGCAGTGCACTGCATCATGTAGAAGGACTACATGCCGAACACTTAAAGCCTATATATACATGCACACCCACGTAAGTATAGTGTTGTACGAATGAACATTTATTTCGCAAGAGAAGGAAAATATTTCCCTCTAAATTATTGCATTTCAACAATTGTTTTCGTTTTGCATGCAAGGAGGAAAGACAATTTATGACAACATCAAAATAAAGAAGATAACCAACTAGGGCATAGTCATTATCCATGGCATGAGCTCCACTGCCTGTCTTGAACCAAAATGAATAATCTCCAAACAAAACCTCAGAACTTTCATTTGATTTTAATATTGAAAATTAAAGTGAACACGGAACAGCAAAGTGGAAGATTTTGTAAGAAAGTCTCTACATCATCAGACACATTGAAATGATCTTAAGGTTTATTTTAATATTTTCTTAGTAATAAATAGTGATTTTGAATGGGAAATCTCAGGACAGTGAAACTTAAAGAGTAAATGCAATTAGACACTCAATTCTTATAGGACCACATTGAGAAAATAAGGTACAGACTACCACTTGAGAAATATACAGTCTTGGTTGATAATTTCTTTCAAATAACCACAGAAAAGAAGTCATAATAACAGACACATCAAGCCAGTAGATTGTCTTTATCAATTATCAGCATGGTTCAAATGAAAAAAAAAATAACAAAAAGAAAAAAGTCACATCAATATCTAAAGCATAAGTCATTAAAATAGATTCATACCTCAGTTTCTGCAGCGCTGAGAGGTGTTTCAACACAAAGTCACAAGATTGTTCAACAAAATCATAACAAGACGACAAAGTCAACTCAACAAAGAGTCCTTCAGCCTGTATAACCACCCCACAAGAAGGATAAAACACAAATTGAGCAAAATATTATGTTGTAATGACAATAATCATGGGCACAAGCAAAACACTTTGTAAGTCCTAAAGTCCCTTTCAATTAAACAATAAGTAGATAGTAGATAGGAATTCATCATTCTCAAACTTTAAACAAAAAAAGAAAACAAACACAGTTGAAAAACAGTTCTCGTAAGCCATCTCACTCCAGTTCTATTCTGACAAAGTCTCATTGTGCTGCCAAAACATTATCAGAATCCATTAAGCACCTTCGACGGGCAGATTCCAAAAACTAGCCCCCCCCCCCCCAAAACAAAATTTCTCTTAAAAATTATATGCATAATTTTCCTATATATTCTTATAATTTATTAACTTAATTATCAACTTCTATATCTCAATACATCTCGTGGCTTTCTGCATATCATGTATCTTATATTAAATTAATAATTGAAGCAAACAATTTATTCCTAAATTTTTAATTATCTCTTTATATTTTATTCTTATACAGTAAAATAAAATCTACATTCATGACAATGAGTTTATCTCCTATTATACCTTATTCTAGCTCAATTATTTGACAATGGTGATATTTTTCTACATAAAAATAAGTAAATAATATTGTGTGGGTATTATCTAAATGTAAATTTGCTAGTATATGTTAAAGGATTTTATTCTTTTAATTTTTGCTATATTCCGCTTGTTTTCTGGATCCACCACTAACCTTTTTTACTATTAGCAGAATCTCGCATGCTCTTTAGGAAAAGAGATTCAAAAGCAGTGCAATGATCTAAAATATCGATTCCGGTGTTACTTCACAATTCACAACAAGAAACCAAAAAAAAAAAATGAACATAAAAAGTAATTACCCTTCCATAAGCACGGTCATCCAAACCATTCGCCAGCAGATCAGCGATGTCCTTCTTCAGAAACTTCTCCGTCGCCTTCCTCTTCCTCCTTATCACGTCGATCCGATTCTTCGTCAATTTGATCAACGATTTGCTAAACACGACAAAACACAAAACAAAGCAAAGCATAACACAAATATCAATAGCTACATTCTCTAACCGAATCAGTTAATAGATATAAAAAAGAGTAAAGAAGCAGAGAAAATCGCAGCGTTGAACCATTTCGCGGCGAATCCTCGACCGAGGAGGCTGTCCAACATGCCGGAAGATCAGACTCGGTGAAGTGACTCAGCAAACGATTCGACTCGGCAGCTCGGAATGTGAGATTCGCCACTGACGAAGCCGCGTTCGCGTTTTGGCCGCAGATTGAGCAATAGCACAGAGCTGTAGTGGAAAAGAGGTTGAAGAAGTAAGGAAGAAGAAGAAAAAAGTGAAGGAGAAGACAGAAAAAGGCGAATTTTAAGGCTTGTTATTTACCATAATGACCTTTACCTTTTGCTAATACTACTATTAGTTATTAGTATTAAAAAATAAAAACAATTTAATAAAGTTGCTTAAAAAATATGTTTTCAATATTTCTCATTTTGTTTTACAGAAACTACACTTATCTTTACATGAAGCAAAAATTTAGTTGAATCAGGTAAAATTAGTGCAAAAAAATTCCAAATATTTAACAAATTAAAATTCAAAATTAATACGTTCAAGCTAAAACAATTCCACTTGAATATTTTTTGGTAAGAATAAATAATTCATACACTAGAAATAATTTTACACATTCTTTCAACCGTAATCCTATGATAAATGTGATGAGTTTTACGCTAACTATTTCAAAAGTCCTATTGTCAATGATTTACTATGAATATGATAGATGATGTTAAAATTAGCGCAGCGGATAACAAAAATAAAAATAAAAAATGGGATGAGTGAGAAGGATGTTGACCGTTTGATTTGGTGACTTTGGAGTGTGGGAAGCATGACGAACGGAGAGGATCTAAAGTGAAGGGAATCAAAGAGAATCTTTGAGCTGAGCTGGATGGCATTAACGGCTCACGGGGTTTCTTATTGGGTTGGACTTGGACCAAACGCAATAGAGGTTCAGTGGATGTGGTAGGTTCTAACCTCCGTTACAGCTGTTTTAACATGAACACAGAAATCGTGCTAACAAATTATATTATTTGAGTTTAACTTTCTCCCACTACTTTAAGGTGAAAAATAATTTTATATCAGCATTTAATTATAAATAAATGTTGATATAAATTTTAAAATAATTATTATAAAAATTAATATAAATTTAAAATATATAATAAATTTTTTATTAAGTAAAAATATAAAATCATTTTATATTGTTAGTACATAACTTATCTTCTTATATTATTTTATAATTCTTATAAATTATGACCTTTTTATTTTTCTTTTTTCAACTGTAACTATGCAAAATACATAAAAAAACATATTATCATATTAGTTGTGGAGATTATATATATATATATATATATATATATATATATATATATATATATATATTATATTTCTAATAGAAAAAACTCTAGCTCCTTATTTTTTTATTTGGGACATAACTTAGGGATGCTTGCTTGATTTAATTGTTTTCTATTTTCATTTTTACTAGAAATAGAAAATGGTGATGAAAATGTGTTTGGTTAGATTTTTTTTATTTTCCGTGAAAATATTTTTTCAAATGAACCAAAAACTGGAAATAATAAAATCTAATTTCAGTGTTTTCAGTTGAAACCAGGAATCTCATGTAAAATGAAAACGCGGTGGCAAGAAGGAATGTAATTTTAAGTAAATCTAAAAATACATTTCCTTTTAAAAATGCATTTTTAATGTTTTTATTTCTTAAAAACAGAAAACAAAAAATCAAACCAAACATGTTTTTAGAATTCTAATATTTTAAAAATGAAAACAATTTTCAAAAAATAAAAATAGGAAATAAAAATGCAAACAACACACTCTTATATTTTCTTTTTCAACTTTACCTAAGCAAAATAAATTTTCTTTTCCAGGAATAAAATTTAAGAAATTTTTTTGTAGGAACCAAAAGCAAAATATTTCAACGACATGTGAATATGAATGATAAAAAATATAATTATTTAATTTTAAAATATATTAAGTTGATTAAACGGGTTGGACCACAAGCCCGCAGACCAAACCCGTTTAACCCCATAGATGGGCCCATCCATATGAGTCCACATCCAAATGAGACTTTAGGCCAGCGTGACCTGCAGGCTGACCGCGGCCCATGTACCCATCTATATGTACATGTTTGAAACGAGTTACAGGCTTACAGTTTCTTGATTAGCCATATCTAGAAGCACGCGATGTGTTTGTAGAAATACCATTTTGAAGAACTTTCCAAACGAAACATTTCTGACTCTGATATGTATTTCCAGTTTCTAGTTTGAGTAAACCATCATGATTGACCAACAAATAGTAAGCAGTTGAAGTAGTAAAATTACCATTTGAAACATACTTCCAAAGAATCGTATCCTCTCCTTACCCTTCCGAAGGGAGCATGGTAACAAATATTTCCGCAAAAGTCCAATAAAAGATAGAAGCCCCAAATGCTACCTGAAGTATCAACTTAGTCACAAACCAACCTATCAACAACATAGGAACAAGTTTATTGTGAGCGGTAAACACCCATTTTGGTTTATGAAAGTATAACATTGTAATAAATTGATTCTTTAAAAATGGAAATTTTAATTTTAATTCCGGTTAAAATATTTTTTTTTAATTTAGTATTTTTTTCATTTTTGTCCTTGAAAAAAAATTGTTTTAGTTCTTCCAAAATATGTTGTTTTAATTGTTCGTCTTTAAAGCATTTTGGATAGCGCTTTAAATAGTGAAAAATGTTTTTAACAGTAAAAAATAATATTATCTAAAAATTTTTAAGAATAAAAAATAAAATAAACACATTTTCTAAGAATTAAAACAAAAAATGTATTTAAACCTTTAATACTCATTGTGCAAGAAGAATAGGACAAATTAGTTGTATCATTTGTGAGACAAACCTAATCCCATTTTGGATGGAAGACATCTACTATTTTTTTTTATTTGAGTTAATAAGGTACTGAGAGTTGAACTAAGAAATAAATTCTAAAAGCTAATAAAAATTATCATTAAATTTTGATGTTTAAGAATTAATTTAACATATTTTTTAATAAATAATTTTTCATTAAATTATAAAATTTAGAAATTAATTTATGATTAAATTAATCATAAGATAAATGTGTAACAATTTTTATACATTTAATACTAAATTTAAATTCTTTAGCTTTCAAAACTATGTCATTGCCTCCCACTTTCAGTAACCAAATGAATATTTATGGTTATTGTGTGAATATAAAACAGAGTGGGACACGCTCTCGTCGACGACGTGAAGCCAACAATTACCTTTGACAATTTACCACATCGACTGACTCAGACCGCTTCAGAATTCATACGCGCGTGTTACACTTGCTGGACCACAGCGCGTGGATTGTTATTCAAATTTTTCAGGTGGGGCAAAAGCCCAGAAACGCAAAGCCGCGAAACACTGGCACACTTCTTTTTTCGTAAACATTTACTGGGCCCGCGCACGCGCTCCTTCTCCTCTTCACGACTGCGGCGTGACACACGCGCCTCAACTCCGTTTCACTCTCCTCACACAGAAAGAGCGCTTTTCATTTTGAAGTTTTTAAACCCTTCTTCTTTCACTTTCTGTCCTCGCAGCACTGTTTGTTTCCCGAGAAAATTTTTTGAAAAAGAAAATAAGAGAGAGAGGAATGATAATAAACGTTGAAGCGTTCTCCACTGTTTAGATTCTCCAGTTTCCGATTCTATTTCTCGTCTCGTGCGCGTTCATAGTGCATACTCGTGCTTGAACGAGAAATTGATTGTGAATTTCGACTTTGATAAGTTTGGTTGGTGGGAGAGCGATGCCGCGATCCAATTCCGCTGTGCACCACCACCGTCAGAGCTCCGATAACTTCATGTTCGACGCTCACGGAAGGTGGTTACTCTCTTCGACTTACGCGCAGGTGAGGTTTTCGTTTTCGCTTTCTGGATCATTCGTTTGTTTATGTGAAAATCAGACACGGCGAGAGCTTATTCGTCGGCGTGTGTACGGAACGAATCGTTTTATACAGGAGTTCGGGACTCGATCTTCGAGCTTGAGGAGAAACGACGATGATCGCGTTTTAGCCAGTGGCTTGCTTGATCTGCATTCGTTCGATACCGAGCTTTTACCTGAGGTTTGGTGTATGTGTGTGTTTTGATTTGCCTATTCTGTGTACGGAAGTAGCTTATAATCAGATAGACTTTTTAGCTGAAAAGTTTTGAAAACTAAGCAGAAAAGCTAAAAAGTTTGAGTTTCATTAAGTTTGAATTGAACTGAGTTGCTTGAATGAGCATCATGATGTTAGTTTTTAGTTGTTGCCTAATAATTTAAGTGAATTGTGCATATTTGTTGCTAGTTAATTAGGTTTTCAGATTTCAGCATGATGATTAGTGTGAACATGCAAGTGACAGGAAATTTTTATTTGACTTTTAATAGATGTATGGTGTTCACAATGAATATTTAACCAATCACACTGTTCGGGGTCAGAGTTCTGATGACTACGAGTCTATTCTCTCTGGCAACAAACTTGTACCAAGGTCTCGGGGCTTGCCTGAGAGCCATCTTCTTAAAAGTGTCTCAACAGAAAAAGAGAGAGCAAAGAATGCTGCCAAGATCAAAGTTGTGGTATGCTTCTCGTTGTGTGTTCCCTTTTTGTGCTGCTTGTGACTTTTTCTTTTATTTTATTGACAAATTAAGGGCTTTTGGCTTTAGTTCATTTAACAATTGCATTTTCGCAGGTTCGGAAGAGACCACTAAATAAGAAAGAAATAGCAAAGAAAGAGGAAGACATTATTTCCATAGATTCAAATTTTCTCACAGTGCATGAAAGAAAACTCAAGGTAAGCAAGTTATAGGTTGTAAAAAAAATCTACATTTTCTTGATGTCAACTCCGGATTATATATTATCAAGTATTTAAGTTGAATACAAACTACTCTATGCTGCCTTTGCAGCAGTTGGCATGGTTTTCACATACAAATTACTTTTCACTTGCAATTCTGGAGTCAACCCAAACTACTGAACAGCATGACATAATACTCTGCTGCTTTTATCTCTGATACTTCAACATCAAACTTCCACATATGTAACGTCTCATGCTTTTTACATTCTATTAAGGATTTTTTAGAACATAAATTGCATTTCAAAGTTAAATATGCCTAAGGGAATTTGATAAACTTCCTCAAATATATTGCCAATGATTCTGGCAAATTTAAATGAAGATTTTGCTCATTTATTTGTTGCTTTCAAATTTAAATATGCCTTAGTTCAATATTTTTCTAATTAATGTTGATACATTCATGTTACAATTTTACAATTGAAATTCATACTGAACTTGGACATCTGGGTTTGTATCTTTTTCTGAGGTGTATCTCCAATTCACTTGTGTCTGCAGGTTGACTTAACAGAATATATTGAGAAACATGAGTTTGTTTTTGATGCTGTGCTGAATGAAGATGTTTCAAATGATGAAGTGAGTATTAACTAACTACAGCTCTTGTGACCATGTTGACAACTAGATTAATTACTTTTCATTTTTCCCTAGGTATATGCTGAGACTGTGGAGCCGATTGTTCCACTGATTTTCCAACGAACAAAAGCAACTTGCTTTGCATATGGTCAAACTGGTAAGATTTTGTTTATTGCTAACTAATTGAGAAGTGTGTCTTTGAGCTCTAACCACAAATTATAAAATTAAGAAAACCTTTCAACATTTCAGAATTGAGCTGAACAATTAGTATCTGTTCACTGTATTTTTAAGATAAAAACATAGAATGTTCCTTGAATATTTCAAAACATTTTGTTTACAAATATAGTGAAAGTGAAAGGCATGAATGATAGTGAAGATGACTAATGATTTAAATTGTTTGTAGGTTCTATGATTTTTTACTTCCATATCCATGAAGCATTTATAATTGAAAATTTGACATACCAGTTTGCTACTATGAAGCACAAACACAGACATGTGACAATGACACAAACATGGGGAGACTTCAAATTCTAAAAATTTCAGTACTTGGACTCTGTGTGGTGTGTGTGTAGGGAAGGGATGCACTTAGTTCTGTAGTAAATCTCCGATACTTACTCCACTATTATAGGATATGAATTAAACAAATCTAAATGTTGAATAATGTATTATCTTGATGACCATGCTTGCCTAATTTTGGATTTAAGTATTCGTAGGTATGTATGTAATCATATAGATTAGCTGACATTTACTTATACTTTAAAAAGTATGTCAACATTATACACTAAAACATAGTTGATTGATGGAGTATTATGCAGTAGTAGCAGTATATCTGGATAGTAGTAGCAGTAGTATCTGAATAATTTTTGAAATGAGTCACATCTGGATACTTGTTGTCAATATGTCATGTCATATGGACACCACCATAATGGCATCTCTGTGCTTTATAGGCTTGGAAACTTATGCCTGTGATTCTTACATTGAAGGCTTGAATCACAAGACATTCTTTCTGTTTTGTTTTTAACCCATATGATATTTTGTTTCAATTTATATATGTCAAGTAAATATTGTCTTGGGCACATAGTGTATTAAATTTGATACATATATCACTTATAAAATTATCTAGACAAATGACCGAGTCTGCCTGATTTCTTTATTTTTTCCTCTAGATTGTTTTTTTTTTCTCTTCAAATTTCTTCTCTGAACTCTATAAACTCCCTCTACCTATTTTGCTTAGTTGTAGTGTTGTACAATGCCAAATTTCCTTTGTTTTCTTAACTGCACCCCTTATCCTAATTAAATTAGAATATGTATGGATCTCTCTCTTTTTGGAGATGAATTTCAATAGATGTTGGTGTTCTGCTATATATTGTGAATAAGTTAATCTCTATTTCATCAGTAATGCATGAGGCAGTTTGTTAAACATATATGTATTTTGTTTACCTTGATTTTCTCCAACCTCAGAACTTTTTAGTTGATATGGAATTACTTCATTATCTAGGGAGTGGGAAGACATATACTATGCAACCATTGCCTCTCAAAGCATCCCACGATCTTTTAAGATTAATGCACCACACATACCGGAACCAAGGTTTCCAACTGTTTGTTAGTTTCTTCGAAATATATGGGGGAAAACTTTTTGATCTTCTCAATGATCGAAAGTAAGTCATCAACTTGTGAGCTAGAATAGGTTTAACTTTGGGGGTTATTTGCTTGATTAGTTTTTGATTTTGCAGAAAACTTTGCATGAGGGAGGATGGGAAACAGCAGGTTTGCATTGTTGGCTTGCAAGAATATAGAGTATCTAAAGTTGAGACAATCAAGGAATTTATTGAGAGAGGAAATGCCACAAGAAGTACAGGTACAACTGGAGCAAATGAGGAATCCTCTCGATCACATGCTATACTTCAACTTTGTATTAAGAGATCAGCTGATGGGACTGACTCAAAGCCTGCTCGACTTGTGGGCAAACTATCTTTTATAGATCTGGCTGGAAGTGAACGCGGTGCAGATACTACAGATAATGACAAGCAGACTAGGTGGGATTTTGTTAGCTGATATTTCATTTGAGTAACTGGAAGATTTACCAAATAATGTATGTGTCTACATCCAGAAGTAATTATGTATTTATGTTATATTGCCTATTTGGTTTAATTAACTTGCTTTTTTATCTTCTTTTATGCTAGGATTGAAGGGGCAGAAATAAATAAAAGCTTACTTGCTCTGAAAGAATGCATTAGAGCTCTAGATAATGACCAAGGGCATATACCTTTCAGAGGAAGTAAATTGACTGAAGTTCTGCGAGATTCATTTGTCGGTGATTCGCGCACTGTAATGATATCATGCATTTCACCTAGCTCAGGTTCATGTGAGCATACTCTTAACACATTAAGATATGCTGACAGGTATATAATTTGAAATTTTCTGGTAAGGAAGCTATTTATCTGATACAATAAAATATTCTAATTGACCGTTACATTTCAGAGTTAAGAGCCTGTCAAAAGGGAACAGCTCTAGAAGGGATCCCCTTTCCTCCTCAAACCTTAGAGATTCCACTGTGTTGCCTGGCTCTTCAGTCTTATCTCGTGATGAAACCATGGAGGATGAAATAACTTATGTTTCTAGTGACAAGAATCGATTTGGTTGGCCCAAACAGCTGGAAAGAGAACCCTCTCCTCCAAACAATGTAGACCGTGTTCCAAGTGGTAGAATGGGGGGAAATTTGGCACCATCTATGTATTCTGATCCACAAAATGGTCAAAGAGGTAGTCAAAATGCCAGAACTGCAAATGAATATGATTACCTAGGACTGGCATATGAACAAGACAGAAGAAGAAAAACAAGTAAGAGGGTGGATAACAACCAATTAGCTGCTGTGGAGGACAATAGGAAGATAGAATCTCGTGTTAAACATGTGGATGAATCAGATTTTGAGGCTAATCATTCTGATCCCCATGATAATTTAAATGCCCTCCTGAAGGTATATTCTTTTGCCATGCTAATAAAATGTTTATGACTATTAAAGTACTGAATGGTGCCTGCTTGGCTTGGTAAATAGGAAGAGGAAGATCTTGTAACTGCTCACCGGAGACAGGTGGAGGAAACAATAGGCATTGTTAGGGAGGTGTGTACAAATCTTTCACCTTTCTTTGATGATTAGGTTAAACTTAGTATTTTATTTAATACTGTGAATTTCTTATGCAGGAGATGAATTTGCTCGTTGAAGCTGACCAACCAGGAAATCAACTGGATGATTATATTTACAAGTTGAATACCATTTTATCACAAAAGGCTGCAGGAATCTTTCAATTGCAGTCACAGTTGGCTCAATTTCAGAGACGTTTAAATGAGTATAATGTTGTCGTAACTTCTGGTAATTGATGGTGGTAATGAGCATGACTGATGTGTTGTGGATGGTGGTATTGCATGACTGATGTGTTGATGCTTTCAAGATTATTGTGGGTTTTGGAGTGCAGAAGAAATAGTAATCAAAACCATCTTTGTTCTACACTTAATTCAGTTGATTGCTTAGACAAGTCACTGTTGTGACTTGAACTGAATTGAATCACATATACAAATGTATGTCCACTCGCTCATTTGACATACTATTATTACCTGTGGAGAGTATAATGTAAAGTCAAACTACCCTGTAGGGGATTGCTTGCAGCTCAACCGAAAATCTTTATATATTTTTTTTTGTTTGTGTACCGTCTTCCTTACTTTGATTATGGCTTGTTTGTCGTGTCTTGTCCTGTATTATTGGTTCAAGAGTGTACCCTATTCTTTTCTTCCCGGTCATGATGATGTGAAGAATCAATAGCTGGATATAAAGAATGAAGGGTCACTTTAATCCCGTTGAAATACCCTAATCATTTTTTTTTTTTTTTTGCTTCACTAATGTTAAAGTGTGCATGTTAAAAATTGACTCTTTATATGGATTATTATCAGTAGTGCATGAAGTAGGGATCAAAGCCTTATAGCCTGCCAAACCCCTTCTAGTCACAATCTGCGAGTTGTACCTTTGTTGCTTGCTTCACAAAATATTTCCAGGCACAAACACAGATAATATATAAATTGGTTGGGTTTGGGGGCCCTGTAATTCATGCATAACTAGCAAAATTCCAATTGAATTCCTTATTGGAGTATTGTCGTGCAAGACACTTGTCCCCCCGCTTGATCACGACGTAGACGCAGGTAGTTTGACATGTCAATGTGTCAAAATAATTGATGCATTTTATCATGATAGGTGCATAGCACAATTGGGATACTCACTGTCCATGTCCAACATGTTTTCGTCTGTTGTACCTAAAAAAAGCTTGGTGATTTGGCATTCTTTGGTACTATCATTATACCTAAACATTAACGGCGTTATACATTCTGATCGAGCTTTGATAATTGTAGCTTCGGCCACGTGTTGTATGCAACGGACACACTAATCCAAAGTGATCCTTTGATTTTCTGCCCAATGAATTTTATTCTTGTGCTCTATGTTAGAAACACCACAATATATTTCGTTATAAATTTTTAAATGTTTTAAGTTTACGTAAAAAAAAAAGTTGCTGTTAAAACAAAGTTTATGTAAGAGTTTATATTGGTCTCATCAAATGATTTAGGGGGGCTACATTTTGACAAGGTCAGCGTATAATTCCACTTTATACAAATTATATTTGGAAAAAAAAAATGTGTGGTTAGTATTTCTTCCCACTGAGAATGTTATCTTTGTCTGTTACCCTTCCTTATCTTGACGAGGACCTTGCAGTAGTTTAGGTGGACAACAGGAATGTCATGCTGATTCTAAACCCTACAACGTATTGGGACTCTTGCTACCTGCCAAATGCCAAAGCTTCCACTTCCACCGTGCTTTTTAAGCTTGGCCAGAAAAGTGAAAACTTTTCAGAATCTGGTGAATGTATCACCAAACAGTGGCATTTGCCGCAAAGAAAAGCAAAAGGTGCTTGCATCTTTATCCTTACCGTTTTCATTTAAGACTTATTTTCCTGGAGAACTTTATCACTGAAATTTTGAATTGAGCAAAAACGGCTTCAGCTCAAGGATGGTTTTTGTTCTTGTTAGAGCTTTTTAATATATAAATTTATCAAAATTTAAAAATTCAATTATACTATATTGAACACGAGTTTAAATTAAATAATCAAAATACATTAAATATAAGTTTAAAGGAATTCATCAAAATATAATATGAATAGTTAATATACTTTTAAATTAATTATCAATGCTACAACATACTTAAATCTAATTAAGTTTAACTCGATGTATAAATAAAAAAACAGTTCTTAATTTTTAAATTTGAATTAGAAAGCTGATCATTTATTTATTTTTAAAAATTTTCGGTTCAGTTTTTTAGATTTTGGATTAATTAATTCGATTTTGAGTGTCACTATTTATTGTATACATTTACGCCAGCAAAATAAATCCGGATCTAAGATCAGGTTGACCTACCATAACCCATACGAAAGCAAAAAGATTTTGGGGTTGTTAGTGTGAACATTCGTAGTGCAACGGGTAACACAGCTGATAAAACTTGAATCCATTTTGCAACTTCAGAACTTCTATTTTCAGCTGACAAAAATTGATTTAGTTAATAAGAAATAAATTCATATTTATTTTATAAAGTCATAGGTTCAATTCTCTTGTTATTAATGTGAGAACTTTAAACTCAACTCACCTAAACTTTTCTCTAATAAAAAAGAAAGAACTTCCGTTTTCAAGAAATGCAAATTGGACTCTTAATTTTATATTTTGAGTCGGTAGACATGGTTAACTGCTCATGAAATCCAAAACTAAGCACACAAAAATTCTATGGTATCGTTTTACTGTGGAGATATGAGAATCTGTTGTGACTAGTGACAGCCACCACTTTTAATTTGTTGGTTATTTACCCTCCACGTGTCAGCGTTGCTTTCTCCTGATCTCTTGTCTTGATTTTCAAGGACACCATGAAAACCTAGACAAAATGGAGGAAGTCAATGATGAACTTGTGAAATTGTTATTTGTCAAAACTTTTTCATGTCTTTTAGTTGCTTGGTAAATTGGTAACAACCCTCACACAAATACAGAGAATGACGCTATACTTTTTGGCTAGGCAAGATTCAGTTTGATTTTTAGATTGGAAAAGCGATATGATATCGTGTTAACATTAGATAAAGTTATTATGAATCATATGATTCATACTAGTGTCTTATGAAAAGAAGAGCATGGAAAATAAACCCTCCAAATTCAGGTCCTCAGAAATTTTCTTTTAATGGAGCAAGGATTATAGTACACATGTATCCCATTCCCACCTTACCATGTCATGAGAAAAGCAAGTTAAATCCAACTTATTTGCTAAGCAGTTATGCCAATATATGTTCTTGAAGTATACGTGCATGTCTGTATTTAAAGTACTATATTTATATAGGTAGATAGAATATAAATGACAGAAAAATGATTAGATAGATAGAACTGCATGTATAGTCTCTTCAATTAATGCAACTAAGAAAATTTTCTTAGAAACTTGCCCTCTACATGATGCAAAGCATCTTTAAAGAACTTACTTGAAGTGATACTGGACCCTTCTTAAAGATATATAGTATTTTGTAGTTAATTGTATTATATATATATATATATATATATATATATATATATATATATATATATAAGTCGGCTTAAGACAACTTAATTAAGTCATGACACTATAGTATTAAACCTGATAAGACACTAAGATTTTATAAACTGTTCGAAATCTTTTTGATGTTTACCTTAATGTGCCTATCGTCATCTACTCTCTCTCTATCTCAAAACCTCCTTAAATTTGTTTACATTGTTGTCAACAGCCATTCGTGGGTTAGCTACTAAGATTTTGAGGAAAAAATAGAAATCCATTGTCCCTAATATGTATATAGTTAACGAGGTGAAGTAGACCTACCACGCAATTTAAGTCATCATTGCTCTCGAATTTTCCATACTATGCAAATCTTGAATCTGGTAATACAAGTCAAAAACACTATTAACTAAGAAATATTAGGGGAAATATTTTATTTGCTTTTTATATTTTCAAGTAATCTTACTGGTTGCCACACTAATTCAGGTGTTGGAAATCTTGTTCTTCCAGAGTTGTTTATCAAACATTAGACCCTAAGAAAACGTTCCGCTGAATTTACTAATTAATAACTCAAACCGACCAATCAGTTACTTAATCTTCTTCATTACAATCAAATCATTTTCTGATCACTTAACCAACTAAATAATCAGAGACTGGAATCCGTTTTCTTAAGAGATAAGACAAATTGAAGGGGTTGTCACTCTTGCCCCAACTTCATGTGAGTTTACCTAAACTTTGATTGTGGCCAGAACATTATTTTAATCACTAAAATGAATGTGATAAAAGTAATCAAATTTACAAGTTTTAACTTGATTAAAGAATATATTAATATCCATTTTGCTAACCATATTTCCCTAAAGACTAGAGTAAAAGATTAAAAAATTGTTTTTATATTGAAAAGAGTAACATGGCAGAGAATATTCAAAGCGAAATTTATAATTTTTATATGATTTTGTAAGTGAAGCTCCAGTAGAATACCTGCAAGGACCCTAATGTTCAGTCTCTGTAATAGTAGATGAAATGCATAAAATTAGAAAAGATTCTTTATCTTATACTTGTTAGGCTTACTTATATAGTGCTCTTATTGAGTCAAAATAATGTTTTTGGCTTAATGAGGTATGAGAGCTCAACTGAGATCAATTCCTTGATATAGAGTTTATGCTATTAACAAATTGTGTTCATGATCCCATACTTCAGTTCATACCTACACAAGCCTCATTACATAGGAGAAAAGTGTTAGAAAAAATAAAATAAAATAAAATAAAAAGAATAAATGAGAAGAAGATGGAAAGCTTTAAACTAAATAACAAAACAATAACAAAATAATAGTAGTAAAATAACTTCATAATATAACAAAACATAGATTAACAATGTAATATAACATATAATAAGCATAAAGAAAAAATAATTTGAGGGAGAAAATTTTAAATAGTCAGGGTTAAAGCGCGCAAACGCTATCCTTAGAAAACGTTCTCACTAGACTAGTAAAAAAATCTGATTGCACTCTCCACTTAAGATATAACAATCCATTGATTTCGATTGTGTGAAACGAAAAAATCTCTAAACCTTCTAATGGTCAATACTCTTACTCTCAAAAAATAATTCAGAAAAAATTTGCTGAAGAGACATAAGAGACATAAGACTTAACTTAAATAGACCATCACAAATGTAGCCTTTACCAATAAAAACACCACATCTAGTAATAACAATTCTATTAGACTCAAAAATAACTTTGTATCCTTGTTGGACTAACAAAAAAGTACTTATTAAATTTTTCCTGATATCAAAAATATGATAGGCTCCACTAAAACAAGAAAATTTATTGAAGATAGCTCTAACTTCACTTGACCTTCTCCTAACACATGTGTCATACTCCCAAAATATATTTTAAATAATAGTAGAATTTTGTAAAGAGATAAGTAAAATATCTATTATTTGTGTTATGCTCATTTTATTGTTTTTTGTGTTGTATTTTCAAGTGTTTATTTTTTTTAGAAAGAGCTACATATATAACTCAACGTGTAACAATAAAATACTTGCAACAATAACATTAAGAAATAGAAAATAAAAAATGAATAACAAACTTCTTTCTAATGTTAAAGACTTGTAACCAACGTTCACAAAGAAAATTGTGAGTAAAAGATAGTTTCCTAACATATAGGAATAGAAGTAGTAAGTAGTGGGATGCTTTTAGTTTTTCATGGAAGCTAATTCTAAAGTCATTTTATCTTTAAAAATATAATTGATAAAGAAAATATATTTTAATTTTAAATTTTAAATTATAAGAAAATATTTTCCAACAATCTTTCACTAATTTAAAATTTAAAGAAATGAAATAATATAATAAAAACATTTTTAATGGTGCATAATAGATTGCATTTTCACCCATAAATTTTCCAGGCTTACTAGAAATGAACTTAATCATATTCATGACAAACATTTTGATAAAATAGATTGTTACGGTAGAAACAATATGCAAGAAGAATGTAGATTTTTCTCTTTAAGACTATTAGAAAAAATAAAATAAAAGGAATAAATGAGAAGAATATGCAAAACATTAAACTAAATAACAATACAACGGTAACAAAGTAACTTTAGAATACGACAGAACCTGGATTAACAATGTAATATAACATACAATAAGTACAAAGTAAAAAAATTTTAAAGGAAAATTTTTTAATAGTCTAGGTTGAAGCGCGCAAACATTGTCCTTAAAAAAAAATAGCTTCCACTGCACCGATAAGAAAATCTAATTGTACTCCTCTCTCAAACTCAAACTCAAACTCAAACAACCCGTTGGTTTGGTTTCGATCGTGACCAATGCTCTTGCTCTAAAAAAATTTAGAGAAAAATGCAAAAAAAAATAAAAATTCTGTGTGTGTTTTGGCTAAAAGAGAGTGATATTTATAGACACAAGTGTAATATCTAAAAACAAAAAAAAAAAACTACATACCACCTTCACCACCTTTTGAATGTTACTCCCAACGTTCAATCTGCACGTGCACGAGAGAAACAAAATTTCAGCAAATCAAATATAGTTAGAATTAACCACTAAGATTAACAAAAAAATCTTGTTACATTAAAAAATCAAAACCAAATAAAACAAATATTTTATTTATATAAACAAAATTAATATAAGTAATATATTTTATAAATTTTAAATTATAAAACAAATATTTATCAATAAAAAGTTCTCAATCCATGAGAGACGTTGAGTTGCAAGACAATTGAGCCTAATAACATTGAACTTGTACTAAGTAGCATGCATGGTTTTATTTATTTCTGTAGGCCAAAGTAGTCTTAGAGGGGTCCAAATTCCAAAAGAATTATGAATACATTTTTACCATAATTTCTAATCAAATCATTTTTATTAATTGATTCCTTAAGTATTAGTTTAGGGGCAATGACTAATAAAGCTGTATTGATATAATCTAAAACTTAGTTAGACTTCTCATATTTGTATCTTTTAATTAATCGCCATGAGTGGATGATGAAGTTATCATGAATAATTAAATCAAACAAGGGTATTATCTTGTTTATCCACTCATTAATAGACAGCCGTTGTGTACATATTTAAGTCATACTTAAGCAGGCCCGGAAGTAAATACTAAATTGGGAAGTACCCTCAAGCAAAGGGCAGCAGAAATACCGGAAATTAAAGATAGATCACAAGCAAACAAGAGACGAAAAGATTTAAATGCATGCATGTCAAACTCCACTTAAAATTGAAGTCATTGATCGATGATGTTTCTTATTTGATGTTTTGGCTGTTCAATAACAGTATACATAATACATGGACGTGTTTATAGTAGCTATTCACATTGCGGCTTTGGATTAAGGGATTCATATACAAAATCCTTTTTTTATAAGCATTTACGAATTAACTCCTTTTTTTTAATACAAATTAACTCATATATATATATATATATATATATATATATATAAGTTCTCAAACAACAGTACTAGTAATAAATATTTTTTGAAAGAATAACAATTTTTTTTTTGCATCTACAAATGTTTAGGAGACAGTGTGCGGAGGATCAAAAGAAAGAGTCTGGGTATTTTATAATAAAAACATCATTCTTGTTCCCAGATTTCACAAATATCCTATATATGAAGAGCTCCTTCCACTTTCTGTGATGCATGAAATTTTCTTTTCTTTTTAAGCTGTTTATTAGTTTGATCAATTATATTTAAAAGGTTGCTAACCCGGGATACTGAACGATAACGACAATAGAAAACTATGGTTGATTAAATGAGTTATATGACTTTGAATCAAATACTTTAAATATGATTCTTAGAGAAAAAAAGTTTATAATGCTCAATTGAAATTATATATATATATATATATATATATATATATATATATATATATAAAAGATATTGTTGTTGTGATTGAGAAACATTTTTTTTTCTTCATGTTACCTTTTAATCTTGATTCTTTTTAAAGGAACCTTGAAATACCATTTCAATTTTTCACGTCAAGCTTTTTAAATAACTTAGAATTTTGTCTTGTATTTCAAATCATAGACTCGATTAGTTCTTTACAACATGAAAAAAAATCTTCTTGCTCACACCCATATGTCTTCAAAGAAATTATTAATTTGACAACCTTAATTAATATTCCTCTCATAATATATTTTTGAAATGTTATTCTGATTAATTTTTTGCAACACCGCATATTTTCAAATCTTACCTAATCTTAAGTCTCTTCATATGCTCCTTTCAGAAATCAAATATTCTTTCAAAAAATTCTTCATAACGTAGTTAAATTTTTTAGTACTACCAATAAAGGTTTATTCCCTCCATCAAAGAACATCCTAGAAATATTTCAGACTTTTATCAGATTCTAAACGGAATTAGTGAGAATATATGACAGAAATGAGACATGATCAATTAGAATCACTTATCCCGTCCATCCACAAATACTAAATATATAAACAAACTTCAACCATATAACAGTTGATAATCTCTTAACCCTTGAACAGTTGAACTTTAATCATCTTTGGGCTCACGCCAAACTTCAAATTAACCTAATTATCTAATGGCGTGAATTTTTATTGTCTTTGATAGCTTCACCCCAAGATTAATGTGAAATCATGATTCCTTATTGGATGGAAGAAGAGAAGAAATTAAAAGTTGAACTAAACATTGCTACCTCCTTAGTCAATAATGAGCTATACCTATCTAATTAGACCTAAAAATATTTTGTTTTTTATACCTAGAAATATTATTTTATCTTGCAGGAATGACTGGTGGTGATTTTGCCAAGTATTCTTTTCTTCGAGTTTATGCTTGTACGGCATTTAATATTATTTATGTCTCAACAATTTGGGATGTGAAGTCGGCAAGGTAGATTAATATATTCAAAAGCATGAACTCTCAACAATCAAATTAGAGACACCATTTCTTCTTTGGGCAAGTAATGGACCTCACCTTGCCTAAAGTAGAGGAGGCAATCATACACATAATTAATAATAAAATATGAGGGATGATCTCTAGCATTATAGATATGTGGGGTAAGTAGAATCCGGTTTGATAATCTCATTTAACTATGATACGCGAGCACAAACACTAGCATATATGTATCGTTGATTAGTGTTTTGCTGTTAGGACTAAAGGAAAAATAAATTGAAATACAAATTGAAGAGAAGGAAATCAATCAACTACATTGTGTGAGAACTATATACATTGCCCTATTTTTTTTATTTTTTTATTTGCCTTTCAAAAAAATATACATTGCCTTTTCTTTCTTTATTTTGTTCAGCAACTATATAAATCATTGTTGTTATGCTAACCACTTATTATCTATAATATTTTTTTGATAAATATCACAAGTATTTTCATAGAAAATAATCATATTTAAGTTGGGCGAAATCAGTAAAGTGGATGAAATCATTATAGGAAGTAATATTTTTCCTTTAAATATTTAATATTTAATGCAACTGTATACTCAAAATAATTCTATATTAATTGATATGCTTGATAGTATTTTTTCCTTCGGTATCATGTCATGCTTTCTTGATCGTTATACAATTGTATAGAGACAAAGATAAAAATAAATTAGCTTGTCTATTAAGAACCTACGGTCTAACTTAAACCAAGTTAAGGTTTGGCATATCCATTTTAGTTTATTAATTAAATAGGTTGATGTTTTAAATTTATTTAATAAAAATACCATTTTAAAAAGAATTTTAATCTAGCAAGTCAATCTATTTAATTAAATAATAATTAATATAATTATTGTTAGACTTATATATAGTACTTCGAGATCATATATTTTCAATCATGCAAATAAAAGAAATTGTATCACAATTATAATAGCATATAATATTTTTTTCTGAAAAAAAAAATAGTATCGGAATAATGGATTGTATAAAAATATGCTCCAGGATGCTGAAGCAGCAGTTGAAAAGTGGCAAAGGAGTATAATATAGAATGGAGGCTAATACAAATGGGCCAATGAGGACGAGACAGAGAGACAAAGTTTATGGCCCACCCACGACTAATCCTGGCCCAAAAGTAAAGCCTAAAGCGAATCAGAATTCCAAGCCAACGAATCTAAGCCACTGTTCTGTTTGGGAGAAATATTGCAAAAATCAAAATAGTGCTCTCTTAACTCTTATCTCACACTCTCTCCCTTGCCGCGCGTGTCCAGCTTCATACCCAACTGTACGTTTCACGGCACAATAAGACTATGTCAACTATATAGTTCATATGATCCACTCAAGATATAAGGATATGAAATAGAAGTTTCTTTATTCAATGCATTTAATTCAGTTCATAATACATATTAAGTTTATGAGAAAAGATATAAGTTTGATTTTTACATAATATATTTTTAAGAAGAAATAATTTTTTTAAGTATAACTAAACCTCAAAAAGAAAATAATTACCGTTGATGTTAATAAACAAAAACAAATATTTGTTTTTAAATTTTAGCCAGTAAAAGTTAGTATTACTTTAAATTAATAGAAAATAGTCTTTAATACTAAGAGTAGTTCAAAGCAATTTATCCGATCATCTAATTATAAATTATAGTGATAAAATTTTTAATTTTTATAATAATTATCTTAAATATTATATTAATGATATTTTTTATTCACTGACAATATAAAATTTTTTATACTAATAATACATGACTCTTAAATTAGTTTATATTTATATTTTAGAATAAATAATCATTTTTATTCCTGAATATATAGAATATTGACAAATTTTTTTTCAAAAGATAAAAATTTAAATTTTAGTCCTAAAAAGTGAAAAAAGTACAACAAATCCTTCCATCGATTAACTTTCGCCGTTACATTAATCAAAGAGTCTACGTAGCACAGAGGGACGAAAATGTCTCTAAAATGATTACAAACATGACTGTTGAATAGATTGGATCAAAATATTAGTAAGTTTTCATTGAACCAAAATGTCACTGAATTTCCATTGGACTAAAATGTTAGTAATTTTTCATTGGATCAAAATGTTACTAATTTTTTTGGACCAAAATGTTAGTACATTTCTATTGGACTAATTTGTCAAACCCCAAATTTCGTTTCATTTACAGGTAAAATATAATTTAATCTTCACCCCCTTCCCTCCTTTTCTTTTTTTATCATTATAGGTATAACATTACAATAAACACTTAAAAATAGGAAAGAAAACATAAATTAGAACAAACAAAATAATAAATATAATTGTTTTAACAAACATTGTAACTCAAATGCAACCACAAACAACACAAGTAATATTTTTAAAAATTTGATTGATTATTTTTATTGTTGCTTACAAGTTATTTATGTTAACATATTTGTAGAATGAGATCAATTGCTCTCAATTTGCTCCACAAGTTGAACAACATTAACATATTTGAAAGTACTCCAACTCCAGCCTACCACTCAAAGTGCTCTGACTCCTAGTGTTGTAAGTAACTTTTATATATAACTGATTAGTTATTGTTAAATTATGTCATGCATAACTAGTCACTATTTATAATTGTTATAGAAAACAAGCTCCAGTTAGGCATTCAACATCAATTCAAATTACATTCCCTAATGTACCATCTCATAGGATAAACCAATAAAATTACATGAGCTTCATACCCACACCAGGGCTACTCCGTCGCCATGATTCGAAGAAGTGAAATATAAGATATATTTGTATTTTGTTTAAAGTAAATTTTGACTAATTATTATAATTTGAATAAATTTGTAATGATTGATACACTGTTACAATGTTTATTTTTGTACATTGGTAGAATGTTATTTTGAAAAATTTCTATTGTGACAACATTAGATAGTAACAAAATTGAGTTGGATCTCATTTTTTGTAAGGATTAACTTAATAGTTATGTAATTTTGTTTTAGTTTCATATTTTGAGTAAAATACTATTACATTAGAAATTTCATAACAACAGACAAATTATGCTTATTAATCAATATTATGTTTATTCTAACTCATGTTTGCTTCCTTATTTTTTTAAGTGTTTATTATAATGTTATGCTTGCAACATTGAAAAAAGGGTGGAAGATCAAGATTAAATTATATTTTATCCTTAAATGAAACGAAATTTGGGATCTGACAAATTAGTCTAATGAAAATATCCTGATATTTTGGTCTAAAAAAAATTACTGATGTTTTGATTCAGTGAAAAAATTATTGACATTTTGATTCAATGAAAATGTACTGACATTTTGATCCAATGATAAATTACTGATATTTTGGTTTAATGATAATTTATTGACATTTTGATCTAATGAAAATGTACTGATGTTTTTATTATAAATTCTTAAAGATTCTTGGTGACATATAAAATTGATTTTTTTTCATTTGTAATTTTGAGTTTTTTTTTTTTTTTAAAAAAAAGATGTTTAATATGCCTATAGAGATTGCAACAGTTGAGCAGATTTATTATCAAAATCTGGTACTTCATCTAATGATAATCTAATAGTTTTACAACATAGTCCGTCTTTCCTCAATCTTGCAATGGTGTCTGATCTGATGCTATGGGAATGTCCCATTTGCGTAGCTAGTTGTCTTTGTTTTGTTTAATTTTCTGAATGATAATAAAAAATATGTCTTCCTATATATGTAATATATATTTTATTACATGTTTTTGGATAATGTTAGAAAACACATAATTATCAAAAAAATTGTATACGTTTTAACATTTATATATTTATCAAATGAATTTTAATCTTTATAGTTGACCTTATAATAAATAATTTCTAGTTCCGTGACCTCAGTCATTGCCTATTAATTTATTTCTTTACATTTACAAGATTTGATCTTAAGTCTTATTAAAAATATTTAAGATTTTGAGGTCAGTTTAGAACATGTTGTTAATTTCCTTGTTCCAATTACAGTGCACAAATTCCAATTAATAAAACGCAAAAGTAATAAAGTTGTTTCTTTTGCGTTTGGTGCCTCAAAATGATAAAAATTCCGTTAGAAACAACCAGACATACATGCACTTAACAATTCTAATTTGTCAACTTTCAATTGCTTTAACCTTCAACTGACTTGTCAACTTTTTTTACCATATATAATCATCATAATGAACTTCCAAAAAGGGAAATTCGTATCATCTCACAAACTTCATATGAAAAGAAATAAAGGTACGATTGGTCGATTACGTTAATTTCGCTAATTAGCCAGCTACTTCAGACTTAGTTGACACAAATATCTCATAACATGTATTTATTACTGTGGGGAAGAAAAATCGTAACACAAATATTGTTAAGGATTGCTAATAACACACCTACAAATAGATTATTTTATTGATTAAAATCTGCATATTCGTGAGTGGGATTTAAACAATTTTTAATTAATAATAAAGAATGTGTTTTTTAAAAAGAAACAATAATGAATGTGTTGAAAGAGTATGTTAAAAAGTGAATTAATAATATTTTTCTTAATTAGTTGTTTGGTTTTTTGTACTTTTGGTTTCACGTTTTAGTGCCGGGATATTGTCCCATTTTTTGGATGGATTTGCTGGAGACTTTGGCTCTTCTTGTCTATTATCAATAACTCTAATTCCCCACAACCTTGCCCTTAATTAGAGAAAAATAATTTCGAAAAAAAAAAACAAGAGATGGCTTCATCCTTACATATAGTTTTAAGCTCGTTTTTCTCACTCGTCCAGATCCCGTCATCCTTCTAACATCTCATTATATATAACGTTGCACGATTAAAAAGAATTTTAATATCATTGTACAAAACCAAAGCCACAAAGATTTATTTATCCCAAAGTTATCAATAATATTTAGTTACTTCTATATATCTGTATATTTATCCATCCACACACGCATATAAAAAAATTGTAGTAACATATAGCATTATTTTTTAGGAAAGACTTGTGATAATTCGAAATTTTCTTTATATTGGGCTAGTTTATTTGTTTAGTATATTTGTCTAAATTATTCATACTTAAAAAAATTTATATTTATTTTAAGAAATAAATCCTATCTATTTCTTAAAAA
>NC_038243.2:7854174-7855346 GCF_000004515.6 Glycine max | reverse complement strand
CCGGATCGGTGGGAGTTCGCGAACGAGTGGTTCCTGCGAGGACAAAAGCACTTATTGAGGAACATCGTGCGGAAGAAGCACGGTGGAGCTGGGAGGACCAATTCCAATTCGCATTATTCGCATCCCTTGAAGCTGGAGGAGTTGGACGACGAGGCTATGGTGATGGAGATAGCGAGGTTGAAGGAGGAGCAAAAAGCGTTGGAGGAAGAGCTTCATGAAATGAACAAGAGGTTAGAGACAACAGAAAAACGACCACAACAAATGATGGCTTTTCTGTGTAAGGTTGTCGAGGACCCGCAGATTCTTTCTCGGATTCTCCGAGAAAGAGAAAAGAAACACCTGGGAGAGAAAAAGCGACGCCTCATTCCGCCTCCGCCGCCGACGGCAGCGACGTCGTCGTCGTCGTCCTCCGGCATCAAGACAGAGTTCGAAGAAGACGAAGGTAATTATAATATCAAGTCTTCGTCGCCGGAGACAGGGTTGGAAATCGACAACAATAGTAACAATATTTGTTCGCCGCCGCCGCTGGGGTGTTGGGGTGAACAGGGTTGTTATGGGTACAATTGCGCCTCCGTGCCGGCACCTTTGACGGTGGTAGCGCCGGCGTTTCCGACGATGGGAGGAGGGTATTTGAGGCGTGGGGGGTTTTGGGGGGAAATGGCGGCGGAGGGGAATGCGGTGCCGCCTTATCCGTTTTCGTTGTTGGAAGGGGGCTTTTAGATTTAGTTTTAGGTTATGAAATGAATGAATTATTACTGCCACAAAATTTCATCTTGGATTTTCTGTCGTATTGAAAGTTCTATCCTTTTTTGTGCGTTGATTCTGTGTAAAGAAAAAAGGTTGGGAAAAAGAGTAAAAAGGTAGTGGGAAAATTGTTAGATATTTATAGTTGTGTTCGGTTTCAGGTTTTTTTTTTCATAAATATTGTTTTTAAATAAATGCTTTGCGGATGGTGTAGATCAAGTAACATAGAGTTGTTTCAATTTAATGAGTAGGATCGGATTAGAATCTTGAATATATAATTATGTAAAATATTCAAACTGTGAGTTTTGTTACTTAATTTAACTTGTTTAGGATGTTTTTTGGGTGAAGAAAAGGTAAAAAGAAAAAGGTTCATGAAAAATTGTTAGATATTCCTATTCAAATTTAGTTTAATGATTTGTATATAATGT
>NC_038243.2:7851150-7851963 GCF_000004515.6 Glycine max | reverse complement strand
TGATGGAACACAACATCATCGTCAACAACAACGTGATCGCACCGTTTGTCATAAAAACCTACAATATGGTGAACGATCCCACCACCGATAAACTCATCACGTGGGGCCCAGCCAACAACAGCTTCATCGTCCTCGATCCCCTCGACTTCTCCCACTCCCTCCTCCCTACTTTCTTCAAGCACAACAACTTCTCCAGCTTCGTTCGCCAACTCAACACCTATGTTAGTGTTTCACTCACCTCACTTTTAGTTTCAGTAGAATGCTTATGTATTTTGTTTTTTCTGCTATTCTTTAACTATCGTTCAGGTTTTATTCCAATATGCCAACTTCTAATATAATTTTTTCATAAAAAAAAAACATAGATTACTGTAATTTCATCTCTGATAAGAGAATAATATAAAAAACACATTCAACAAAATTTTAAATAAGTATCTAAAATATTTTCGGTATTACTTTCTAATCAAGATTGAAGATTCACTTCACTTATCTACCTTGCCATTTAATAGCTTGGGAATTAGGTATTCAAATTTTGAACAAAACTTATATATTATTCTTAGATAGTTGTTATGTTATTTTATAAAACAAAATTAGAGTTTTATCCTAAGATTAATACGGATTATGGATGTAAAATTCTAATTTTGATGGAAGAAAAAAAATACTAAAAACACAAAAATTTCTGAGTTTTTAGCAATTTGGACCGAAGCCCACTTACCAAAATCAGATTTTTTATTCTGGGCATCTCTTATTTTTTTCATAATTCTGTTAATTTTAATCTTCTTTTTTTTTTTTGTATATAATATTTAGGGTTCAGAT